>NW_026062310.1:0-54332 GCF_023897955.1 Schistocerca gregaria
ACATAGATCGCGTGTTTGGACAAGGAGTGAAATGGACCAATTTGTGACCGCCCTTTCAATTTAAGACGTTCAAAACAGACGGAATTTGCATTCGTAATACCAGAGCATCGAAACTACTTGGAACTCTTGTGTATATGAACGTGTCCGCGCCTTTGTATTCTGGTACCTTCGCCGCTACAAACCAACCAAACATCGTGTCCGTGCACATCAGAGTCGCAAAGAATGGAGAATAGCCAGGCTTGGTCGCGTGTGTAGCTGTAGCTCAGTTGGCAGATCGTTCGCTTAGCGTGTGAACGGTCTCGGGTTCAAGCCCCGGCTCCTCCATGTTTTGTGGTCAGTGCATGGTAAGTGTTGGTCGCGGCGAACATAAACGCACGCAAGAAGTTGCAAAACCAGCGTCACAGACTGATATGATGTATACTGTCATAAGGAGAGCAAGATGTAAGTGTGGGGACCGGCTGTTATCGTGGTGTTATCGAGTGCAGATCTCTCTTAGGTATCACGGCTTAACGTCATTGAAGTCTAGAGGTGGACAACACGTTCGTCTTACTCAGAGCGGTGTCTGAACTCTATTTTCGACGTTATGCGTGCCACTTTCATTGTGGCCAACTACGATTCGATACAGAATGCACGAAACCTGAAAGACACCCTCACTGATACATAGAGAGTAGTGTTTGTCTGCGGAATAATGGGAGTGCAAGGGTCTGTGACGTTGATATGACTGTATGTAGCACTACTAGTTATCGGGGGGGTGGGCGTAGCTCAGATGGTAGAGCGCTCGTTTAGTGTGCGAGAGGTACTGGGATCGATACCCAGCGCCTCCAGAATTTTTAACACACCTACATGCGCACCTTGCCATGCAAGTGGAATAATTCCCAACCGGCAGAGGTGTGTAGGCAGATACAAGCGAACGATTAGCATCCACAATTGCGCCGATTCCACGTAAATCCCACTGCACGTTCCCATTCTTTGCGTGCAGTCGGCTGCTACTGGTGTTGCTGGTTGTGACTGCTGATAACAGATGCCGTAGCAATCAATTCATGGAGTGAGTTGTATGTTTTGCGATAGTCTGTCTCTGACAAGGAAGCACAGGTGATATAGGTGCGAACACAGGAAGCTTGCAGCCCCTCGCTGCCTGCAGACACAGAGCAGCCACACTAGAAGAGCGGGCCTAAGCCGTAGGCGAAATGTGCTCATTCGCTTTTGCGCGACGTCGAACTATAAATAAGGCTGTCACTAGCGTGAGCGTTGCGTGAGCGTCGTGTAAAGTCGGAAAAGTCATCTGCATGGGTGATTGCCAAGTTTGGGGAGCGTTTCGTAGTACGATCAGTGCAATGGGGACACGGAAACTTGTTGTGTCCCAGTGTTTTGCAGTTGGACGACAAGAGTTTTACACAGTAGCAAAGAGCGAGGCACTGAGTTGGCATGAACAATGGAGAGCACAATGGGGCTCGAGATGTGCTTGTTACCTCAGGTGCTGTGTGATTGTGGACAAGGAGTGAAATGGACCAATTTGTGACCGCCCTTTCAATTTAAGACGTTCAAAACAGACGGAATTTGCATTCGTAATACCAGAGCATCGAAACTACTTGGAACTCTTGTGTATATGAACGTGTCCGCGCCTTTGTATTCTGGTACCTTCGCCGCTACAAACCAACCAAACATCGTGTCCGTGCACATCAGAGTCGCAAAGAATGGAGAATAGCCAGGCTTGGTCGCGTGTGTAGCTGTAGCTCAGTTGGCAGATCGTTCGCTTAGCGTGTGAACGGTCTCGGGGTTCAAGCCCCGGCTCCTCCATGTTTTGTGGTCAGTGCATGGTAAGTGTTGGTCGCGGCGAACATAAACGCACGCAAGAAGTTGCAAAACCAGCGTCACAGACTGATATGATGTATACTGTCATAAGGAGAGCAAGATGTAAGTGTGGGGACCGGCTGTTATCGTGGTGTTATCGAGTGCAGATCTCTCTTAGGTATCACGGCTTAACGTCATTGAAGTCTAGAGGTGGACAACAACCGTTCGTCTTACTCAGAGCGGTGTCTGAACTCTATTTTCGACGTTATGCGTGCCACTTTCATTGTGGCCAACTACGATTCGATACAGAATGCACGAAACCTGAAAGACGCCCTCACTGATACATAGAGAGTAGTGTTTGTCTGCGGAATAATGGGAGTGCAAGGGTCTGTGACGTTGATATGACTGTATGTAGCACTACTAGTTATCGGGGGGGTGGGCGTAGCTCAGATGGTAGAGCGCTCGTTTAGTGTGCGAGAGGTACTGGGATCGATACCCAGCGCCTCCAGAATTTTTAACACACCTACATGCGCACCTTGCCATGCAAGTGGAATAATTCCCAACCGGCAGAGGTGTGTAGGCAGATACAAGCGAACGATTAGCATCCACAATTGCGCCGATTCCACGTAAATCCCACTGCACGTTCCCATTCTTTGCGTGCAGTCGGCTGCTACCTGGTGTTGCTGGTTGTGACTGCTGATAACAGATGCCGTAGCAATCAATTCATGGAGTGAGTTCGTATGTTTTGCGATAGTCTGTCTCTGACAAGGAAGCACAGGTGATATAGGTGCGAACACAGGAAGCTTGCAGCCCTCGCTGCCTGCAGACACAGAGCAGCCACACTAGAAGAGCGGCCTAAGCCGTAGGCGAAATGTGCTCATTCGCTTTGGCGCGACGTCGAACTATAAATAAGGCTGTCACTAGCGTGAGCGTTGCGTGAGCGTCGTGTAAAGTCGGAAAAGTCATCTGCATGGGTGATTGCCAAGTTTGGGGAGCGTTTCGTAGTACGATCAGTGCAATGGGGACACGGAAACTTGTTGTGTCCCAGTGTTTTGCAGTTGGACGACAAGAGTTTTACACAGTAGCAAAGAGCGAGGCACTGAGTTGGCATGAACAATGGAGAGCACAAAGGGGCTCGAGATGTGCTTGTTACCTCAGGTGCTGTGTGATTGTGGACAAGGAGTGAAATGGACCAATTTGTGACCGCCCTTTCAATTTAAGACGTTCAAAACAGACGGAATTTGCATTCGTAATACCAGAGCATCGAAACTACTTGGAACTCTTGTGTATATGAACGTGTCCGCGCCTTTGTATTCTGGTACTTCGCCGCTACAAACCAACCAAAACATCGTGTCCGTGCACATCAGAGTCGCAAAGAATGGAGAATAGCCAGGCTTGGTCGCGTGTGTAGCTGTAGCTCAGTTGGCAGATCGTTCGCTTAGCGTGTGAACGGTCTCGGGTTCAAGCCCCGGCTCCTCCATGTTTTGTGGTCAGTGCATGGTAAGTGTTGGTCGCGGCGAACATAAACGCACGCAAGAAGTTGCAAAACCAGCGTCACAGACTGATATGATGTATACTGTCATAAGGAGAGCAAGATGTAAGTGTGGGGACCGGCTGTTATCGTGGTGTTATCGAGTGCAGATCTCTCTTAGGTATCACGGCTTAACGTCATTGAAGTCTAGAGGTGGACAACACGTTCGTCTTACTCAGAGCGGTGTCTGAACTCTATTTTCGACGTTATGCGTGCCACTTTCATTGTGGCCAACTACGATTCGATACAGAATGCACGAAACCTGAAAGACAACCCTCACTGATACATAGAGAGTAGTGTTTGTCTGCGGAATAATGGGAGTGCAAGGGTCTGTGACGTTGATATGACTGTATGTAGCACTACTAGTTATCGGGGGGGGTGGGCGTAGCTCAGATGGTAGAGCGCTCGTTTAGTGTGCGAGAGGTACTGGGATCGATACCCAGCGCCTCCAGAATTTTTAACACACCTACATGCGCACCTTGCCATGCAAGTGGAATAATTCCCAACCGGCAGAGGTGTGTGGGCAGATACAAGCGAACGATTAGCATCCACAATTGCGCCGATTCCACGTAAATCCCACTGCACGTTCCCATTCTTTGCGTGCAGTCGGCTGCTACTGGTGTTGCTGGTTGTGACTGCTGATAACAGATGCCGTAGCAATCAATTCATGGAGTGAGTTGTATGTTTTGCGATAGTCTGTCTCTGACAAGGAAGCACAGGTGATATAGGTGCGAACACAGGAAGCTTGCAGCCCCTCGCTGCCTGCAGACACAGAGCAGCCACACTAGAAGAGCGGCCTAAGCCGTAGGCGAAATGTGCTCATTCGCTTTGGCGCGACGTCGAACTATAAATAAGGCTGTCACTAGCGTGAGCGTCGTGTAAAGTCGGAAAAGTCATCTGCATGGATGATTGCCAAGTTTGGGAGCGTTTCGTAGTACGATCAGTGCAATGGGGACACGGAAACTTGTTGTGTCCCAGTGTTTTGCAGTTGGACGACAAGAGTTTTACACAGTAGCAAAGAGCGAGGCACTGAGTTGGCATGAACAATGGAGAGCACAATGGGGCTCGAGATGTGCTTGTTACCTCAGGTGCTGTGTGATTGTGGACAAGGAGTGAAATGGACCAATTTGTGACCGCCCTTTCAATTTAAGACGTTCAAAACAGACGGAATTTGCATTCGTAATACCAGAGCATCGAAACTACTTGGAACTCTTGTGTATATGAACGTGTCCGCGCCTTTGTATTCTGGTACCTTCGCCGCTACAAACCAACCAAACATCGTGTCCGTGCACATCAGAGTCGCAAAGAATGGAGAATAGCCAGGCTTGGTCGCGTGTGTAGCTGTAGCTCAGTTGGCAGATCGTTCGCTTAGCGTGTGAACGGTCTCGGGTTCAAGCCCCGGCTCCTCCATGTTTTGTGGTCAGTGCATGGTAAGTGTTGGTCGCGGCGAACATAAACGCACGCAAGAAGTTGCAAAACCAGCGTCACAGACTGATATGATGTATACTGTCATAAGGAGAGCAAGATGTAAGTGTGGGGACCGGCTGTTATCGTGGTGTTATCGAGTGCAGATCTCTCTTAGGTATCACGGCTTAACGTCATTGAAGTCTAGAGGTGGACAACACGTTCGTCTTACTCAGAGCGGTGTCTGAACTCTATTTTCGACGTTATGCGTGCCACTTTCATTGTGGCCAACTACGATTCGATACAGAATGCACGAAACCTGAAAGGACACCCTCACTGATACATAGAGAGTAGTGTTTGTCTGCGGAATAATGGGAGTGCAAGGGTCTGTGACGTTGATATGACTGTATGTAGCACTACTAGTTATCGGGGGGGGTGGGCGTAGCTCAGATGGTAGAGCGCTCGTTTAGTGTGCGAGAGGTACTGGGATCGATACCCAGCGCCTCCAGAATTTTTAACACACCTACATGCGCACCTTGCCATGCAAGTGGAATAATTCCCAACCGGCAGAGGTGTGTAGGCAGATACAAGCGAACGATTAGCATCCACAATTGCGCCGATTCCACGTAAATCCCACTGCACGTTCCCATTCTTTGCGTGCAGTCGGCTGCTACTGGTGTTGCTGGTTGTGACTGCTGATAACAGATGCCGTAGCAATCAATTCATGGAGTGAGTTGTATGTTTTGCGATAGTCTGTCTCTGACAAGGAAGCACAGGTGATATAAGGTGCGAACACAGGAAGCTTGCAGCCCCTCGCTGCCTGCAGACACAGAGCAGCCACACTAGAAGAGCGGCTAAGCCGTAGGCGAAATGTGCTCATTCGCTTTTGCGCGACGTCGAACTATAAATAAGGCTGTCACTAGCGTGAGCGTTGCGTGAGCGTCGTGTAAAGTCGGAAAAGTCATCTGCATGGGTGATTGCCAAGTTTGGGGAGCGTTTCGTAGTACGATCAGTGCAATGGGGACACGGAAACTTGTTGTGTCCCAGTGTTTTGCAGTTGGACGACAAGAGTTTTACACAGTAGCAAAGAGCGAGGCACTGAGTTGGCATGAACAATGGAGAGCACAATGGGGCTCGAGATGTGCTTGTTACCTCAGGTGCTGTGTGATTGTGGACAAGGAGTGAAATGGACCAATTTGTGACCGCCCTTTCAATTTAAGACGTTCAAAACAGACGGAATTTGCATTCGTAATACCAGAGCATCGAAACTACTTGGAACTCTTGTGTATATGAACGTGTCCGCGCCTTTGTATTCTGGTACCTTCGCCGCTACAAACCAACCAAACATCGTGTCCGTGCACATCAGAGTCGCAAAGAATGGAGAATAGCCAGGCTTGGTCGCGTGTGTAGCTGTAGCTCAGTTGGCAGATCGTTCGCTTAGCGTGTGAACGGTCTCGGGTTCAAGCCCCGGCTCCTGCATGTTTTGTGGTCAGTGCATGGTAAGTGTTGGTCGCGGCGAACATAAACACACGCAAGAAGTTGCAAAACCAGCGTCACAGACTGATATGATGTATACTGTCATAAGGAGAGCAAGATGTAAGTGTGGGGACCGGCTGTTATCGTGGTGTTATCGAGTGCAGATCTCTCTTAGGTATCACGGCTTAACGTCATTGAAGTCTAGAGGTGGACAACACGTTCGTCTTACTCAGAGCGGTGTCTGAACTCTATTTTCGACGTTATGCGTGCCACTTTCATTGTGGCCAACTACGATTCGATACAGAATGCACGAAACCTGAAAGACACCCTCACTGATACATAGAGAGTAGTGTTTGTCTGCGGAATAATGGGAGTGCAAGGGTCTGTGACGTTGATATGACTGTATGTAGCACTACTAGTTATCGGGGGGGTGGGCGTAGCTCAGATGGTAGAGCGCTCGTTTAGTGTGCGAGAGGTACTGGGATCGATACCCAGCGCCTCCAGAATTTTTAACACACCTACATGCGCACCTTGCCATGCAAGTGGAATAATTCCCAACCGGCAGAGGTGTGTAGGCAGATACAAGCGAACGATTAGCATCCACAATTGCGCCGATTCCACGTAAATCCCACTGCACGTTCCCATTCTTTGCGTGCAGTCGGCTGCTACTGGTGTTGCTGGTTGTGACTGCTGATAACAGATGCCGTAGCAATCAATTCATGGAGTGAGTTGTATGTTTTGCGATAGTCTGTCTCTGACAAGGAAGCACAGGTGATATAGGTGCGAACACAGGAAGCTTGCAGCCCCTCGCTGCCTGCAGACACAGAGCAGCCACACTAGAAGAGCGGCCTAAGCCGTAGGCGAAATGTGCTCATTCGCTTTTGCGCGACGTCGAACTATAAATAAGGCTGTCACTAGCGTGAGCGTTGCGTGAGCGTCGTGTAAAGTCGGAAAAGTCATCTGCATGGGTGATTGCCAAGTTTGGGGAGCGTTTCGTAGTACGATCAGTGCAATGGGGACACGGAAACTTGTTGTGTCCCAGTGTTTTGCAGTTGGACGACAAGAGTTTTACACAGTAGCAAAGAGCGAGGCACTGAGTTGGCATGAACAATGGAGAGCACAATGGGGCTCGAGATGTGCTTGTTACCTCAGGTGCTGTGTGATTGTGGACAAGGAGTGAAATGGACCAATTTGTGACCGCCCTTTCAATTTAAGACGTTCAAAACAGACGGAATTTGCATTCGTAATACCAGAGCATCGAAACTACTTGGAACTCTTGTGTATATGAACGTGTCCGCGCCTTTGTATTCTGGTACCTTCGCCGCTACAAACCAACCAAACATCGTGTCCGTGCACATCAGAGTCGCAAAGAATGGAGAATAGCCAGGCTTGGTCGCGTGTGTAGCTGTAGCTCAGTTGGCAGATCGTTCGCTTAGCGTGTGAACGGTCTCGGGTTCAAGCCCCGGCTCCTCCATGTTTTGTGGTCAGTGCATGGTAAGTGTTGGTCGCGGCGAACATAAACGCACGCAAGAAGTTGCAAAACCAGCGTCACAGACTGATATGATGTATACTGTCATAAGGAGAGCAAGATGTAAGTGTGGGGACCGGCTGTTATCGTGGTGTTATCGAGTGCAGATCTCTCTTAGGTATCACGGCTTAACGTCATTGAAGTCTAGAGGTGGACAACACGTTCGTCTTACTCAGAGCGGTGTCTGAACTCTATTTTCGACGTTATGCGTGCCACTTTCATTGTGGCCAACTACGATTCGATACAGAATGCACGAAACCTGAAAGACACCCTCACTGATACATAGAGAGTAGTGTTTGTCTGCGGAATAATGGGAGTGCAAGGGTCTGTGACGTTGATATGACTGTATGTAGCACTACTAGTTATCGGGGGGGTGGGCGTAGCTCAGATGGTAGAGCGCTCGTTTAGTGTGCGAGAGGTACTGGGATCGATACCCAGCGCCTCCAGAATTTTTAACACACCTACATGCGCACCTTGCCATGCAAGTGGAATAATTCCCAACCGGCAGAGGTGTGTAGGCAGATACAAGCGAACGATTAGCATCCACAATTGCGCCGATTCCACGTAAATCCCACTGCACGTTCCCATTCTTTGCGTGCAGTCGGCTGCTACTGGTGTTGCTGGTTGTGACTGCTGATAACAGATGCCGTAGCAATCAATTCATGGAGTGAGTTGTATGTTTTGCGATAGTCTGTCTCTGACAAGGAAGCACAGGTGATATAGGTGCGAACACAGGAAGCTTGCAGCCCCTCGCTGCCTGCAGACACAGAGCAGCCACACTAGAAGAGCGGCCTAAGCCGTAGGCGAAATGTGCTCATTCGCTTTTGCGCGACGTCGAACTATAAATAAGGCTGTCACTAGCGTGAGCGTTGCGTGAGCGTCGTGTAAAGTCGGAAAAGTCATCTGCATGGGTGATTGCCAAGTTTGGGGAGCGTTTCGTAGTACGATCAGTGCAATGGGGACACGGAAACTTGTTGTGTCCCAGTGTTTTGCAGTTGGACGACAAGAGTTTTACACAGTAGCAAAGAGCGAGGCACTGAGTTGGCATGAACAATGGAGAGCACAATGGGGCTCGAGATGTGCTTGTTACCTCAGGTGCTGTGTGATTGTGGACAAGGAGTGAAATGGACCAATTTGTGACCGCCCTTTCAATTTAAGACGTTCAAAACAGACGGAATTTGCATTCGTAATACCAGAGCATCGAAACTACTTGGAACTCTTGTGTATATGAACGTGTCCGCGCCTTTGTATTCTGGTACCTTCGCCGCTACAAACCAACCAAACATCGTGTCCGTGCACATCAGAGTCGCAAAGAATGGAGAATAGCCAGGCTTGGTCGCGTGTGTAGCTGTAGCTCAGTTGGCAGATCGTTCGCTTAGCGTGTGAACGGTCTCGGGTTCAAGCCCCGGCTCCTCCATGTTTTGTGGTCAGTGCATGGTAAGTGTTGGTCGCGGCGAACATAAACGCACGCAAGAAGTTGCAAAACCAGCGTCACAGACTGATATGATGTATACTGTCATAAGGAGAGCAAGATGTAAGTGTGGGGACCGGCTGTTATCGTGGTGTTATCGAGTGCAGATCTCTCTTAGGTATCACGGCTTAACGTCATTGAAGTCTAGAGGTGGACAACACGTTCGTCTTACTCAGAGCGGTGTCTGAACTCTATTTTCGACGTTATGCGTGCCACTTTCATTGTGGCCAACTACGATTCGATACAGAATGCACGAAACCTGAAAGACGCCCTCACTGATACATAGAGAGTAGTGTTTGTCTGCGGAATAATGGGAGTGCAAGGGTCTGTGACGTTGATATGACTGTATGTAGCACTACTAGTTATCGGGGGGGTGGGCGTAGCTCAGATGGTAGAGCGCTCGTTTAGTGTGCGAGAGGTACTGGGATCGATACCCAGCGCCTCCAGAATTTTTAACACACCTACATGCGCACCTTGCCATGCAAGTGGAATAATTCCCAACCGGCAGAGGTGTGTAGGCAGATACAAGCGAACGATTAGCATCCACAATTGCGCCGATTCCACGTAAATCCCACTGCACGTTCCCATTCTTTGCGTGCAGTCGGCTGCTACTGGTGTTGCTGGTTGTGACTGCTGATAACAGATGCCGTAGCAATCAATTCATGGAGTGAGTTGTATGTTTTGCGATAGTCTGTCTCTGACAAGGAAGCACAGGTGATATAGGTGCGAACACAGGAAGCTTGCAGCCCCTCGCTGCCTGCAGACACAGAGCAGCCACACTAGAAGAGCGGCCTAAGCCGTAGGCGAAATGTGCTCATTCGCTTTGGCGCGACGTCGAACTATAAATAAGGCTGTCACTAGCGTGAGCGTTGCGTGAGCGTCGTGTAAAGTCGGAAAAGTCATCTGCATGGGTGATTGCCAAGTTTGGGGAGCGTTTCGTAGTACGATCAGTGCAATGGGGACACGGAAACTTGTTGTGTCCCAGTGTTTTGCAGTTGGACGACAAGAGTTTTACACAGTAGCAAAGAGCGAGGCACTGAGTTGGCATGAACAATGGAGAGCACAAAGGGGCTCGAGATGTGCTTGTTACCTCAGGTGCTGTGTGATTGTGGACAAGGAGTGAAATGGACCAATTTGTGACCGCCCTTTCAATTTAAGACGTTCAAAACAGACGGAATTTGCATTCGTAATACCAGAGCATCGAAACTACTTGGAACTCTTGTGTATATGAACGTGTCCGCGCCTTTGTATTCTGGTACCTTCGCCGCTACAAACCAACCAAACATCGTGTCCGTGCACATCAGAGTCGCAAAGAATGGAGAATAGCCAGGCTTGGTCGCGTGTGTAGCTGTAGCTCAGTTGGCAGATCGTTCGCTTAGCGTGTGAACGGTCTCGGGTTCAAGCCCCGGCTCCTCCATGTTTTGTGGTCAGTGCATGGTAAGTGTTGGTCGCGGCGAACATAAACGCACGCAAGAAGTTGCAAAACCAGCGTCACAGACTGATATGATGTATACTGTCATAAGGAGAGCAAGATGTAAGTGTGGGGACCGGCTGTTATCGTGGTGTTATCGAGTGCAGATCTCTCTTAGGTATCACGGCTTAACGTCATTGAAGTCTAGAGGTGGACAACACGTTCGTCTTACTCAGAGCGGTGTCTGAACTCTATTTTCGACGTTATGCGTGCCACTTTCATTGTGGCCAACTACGATTCGATACAGAATGCACGAAACCTGAAAGACACCCTCACTGATACATAGAGAGTAGTGTTTGTCTGCGGAATAATGGGAGTGCAAGGGTCTGTGACGTTGATATGACTGTATGTAGCACTACTAGTTATCGGGGGGGTGGGCGTAGCTCAGATGGTAGAGCGCTCGTTTAGTGTGCGAGAGGTACTGGGATCGATACCCAGCGCCTCCAGAATTTTTAACACACCTACATGCGCACCTTGCCATGCAAGTGGAATAATTCCCAACCGGCAGAGGTGTGTGGGCAGATACAAGCGAACGATTAGCATCCACAATTGCGCCGATTCCACGTAAATCCCACTGCACGTTCCCATTCTTTGCGTGCAGTCGGCTGCTACTGGTGTTGCTGGTTGTGACTGCTGATAACAGATGCCGTAGCAATCAATTCATGGAGTGAGTTGTATGTTTTGCGATAGTCTGTCTCTGACAAGGAAGCACAGGTGATATAGGTGCGAACACAGGAAGCTTGCAGCCCCTCGCTGCCTGCAGACACAGAGCAGCCACACTAGAAGAGCGGCCTAAGCCGTAGGCGAAATGTGCTCATTCGCTTTGGCGCGACGTCGAACTATAAATAAGGCTGTCACTAGCGTGAGCGTCGTGTAAAGTCGGAAAAGTCATCTGCATGGATGATTGCCAAGTTTGGGGAGCGTTTCGTAGTACGATCAGTGCAATGGGGACACGGAAACTTGTTGTGTCCCAGTGTTTTGCAGTTGGACGACAAGAGTTTTACACAGTAGCAAAGAGCGAGGCACTGAGTTGGCATGAACAATGGAGAGCACAATGGGGCTCGAGATGTGCTTGTTACCTCAGGTGCTGTGTGATTGTGGACAAGGAGTGAAATGGACCAATTTGTGACCGCCCTTTCAATTTAAGACGTTCAAAACAGACGGAATTTGCATTCGTAATACCAGAGCATCGAAACTACTTGGAACTCTTGTGTATATGAACGTGTCCGCGCCTTTGTATTCTGGTACCTTCGCCGCTACAAACCAACCAAACATCGTGTCCGTGCACATCAGAGTCGCAAAGAATGGAGAATAGCCAGGCTTGGTCGCGTGTGTAGCTGTAGCTCAGTTGGCAGATCGTTCGCTTAGCGTGTGAACGGTCTCGGGTTCAAGCCCCGGCTCCTCCATGTTTTGTGGTCAGTGCATGGTAAGTGTTGGTCGCGGCGAACATAAACGCACGCAAGAAGTTGCAAAACCAGCGTCACAGACTGATATGATGTATACTGTCATAAGGAGAGCAAGATGTAAGTGTGGGGACCGGCTGTTATCGTGGTGTTATCGAGTGCAGATCTCTCTTAGGTATCACGGCTTAACGTCATTGAAGTCTAGAGGTGGACAACACGTTCGTCTTACTCAGAGCGGTGTCTGAACTCTATTTTCGACGTTATGCGTGCCACTTTCATTGTGGCCAACTACGATTCGATACAGAATGCACGAAACCTGAAAGACACCCTCACTGATACATAGAGAGTAGTGTTTGTCTGCGGAATAATGGGAGTGCAAGGGTCTGTGACGTTGATATGACTGTATGTAGCACTACTAGTTATCGGGGGGGTGGGCGTAGCTCAGATGGTAGAGCGCTCGTTTAGTGTGCGAGAGGTACTGGGATCGATACCCAGCGCCTCCAGAATTTTTAACACACCTACATGCGCACCTTGCCATGCAAGTGGAATAATTCCCAACCGGCAGAGGTGTGTAGGCAGATACAAGCGAACGATTAGCATCCACAATTGCGCCGATTCCACGTAAATCCCACTGCACGTTCCCATTCTTTGCGTGCAGTCGGCTGCTACTGGTGTTGCTGGTTGTGACTGCTGATAACAGATGCCGTAGCAATCAATTCATGGAGTGAGTTGTATGTTTTGCGATAGTCTGTCTCTGACAAGGAAGCACAGGTGATATAGGTGCGAACACAGGAAGCTTGCAGCCCCTCGCTGCCTGCAGACACAGAGCAGCCACACTAGAAGAGCGGCCTAAGCCGTAGGCGAAATGTGCTCATTCGCTTTGGCGCGACGTCGAACTATAAATAAGGCTGTCACTAGCGTGAGCGTTGCGTGAGCGTCGTGTAAAGTCGGAAAAGTCATCTGCATGGGTGATTGCCAAGTTTGGGGAGCGTTTCGTAGTACGATCAGTGCAATGGGGACACGGAAACTTGTTGTGTCCCAGTGTTTTGCAGTTGGACGACAAGAGTTTTACACAGTAGCAAAGAGCGAGGCACTGAGTTGGCATGAACAATGGAGAGCACAATGGGGCTCGAGATGTGCTTGTTACCTCAGGTGCTGTGTGATTGTGGACAAGGAGTGAAATGGACCAATTTGTGACCGCCCTTTCAATTTAAGACGTTCAAAACAGACGGAATTTGCATTCGTAATACCAGAGCATCGAAACTACTTGGAACTCTTGTGTATATGAACGTGTCCGCGCCTTTGTATTCTGGTACCTTCGCCGCTACAAACCAACCAAACATCGTGTCCGTGCACATCAGAGTCGCAAAGAATGGAGAATAGCCAGGCTTGGTCGCGTGTGTAGCTGTAGCTCAGTTGGCAGATCGTTCGCTTAGCGTGTGAACGGTCTCGGGTTCAAGCCCCGGCTCCTCCATGTTTTGTGGTCAGTGCATGGTAAGTGTTGGTCGCGGCGAACATAAACGCACGCAAGAAGTTGCAAAACCAGCGTCACAGACTGATATGATGTATACTGTCATAAGGAGAGCAAGATGTAAGTGTGGGGACCGGCTGTTATCGTGGTGTTATCGAGTGCAGATCTCTCTTAGGTATCACGGCTTAACGTCATTGAAGTCTAGAGGTGGACAACACGTTCGTCTTACTCAGAGCGGTGTCTGAACTCTATTTTCGACGTTATGCGTGCCACTTTCATTGTGGCCAACTACGATTCGATACAGAATGCACGAAACCTGAAAGACACCCTCACTGATACATAGAGAGTAGTGTTTGTCTGCGGAATAATGGGAGTGCAAGGGTCTGTGACGTTGATATGACTGTATGTAGCACTACTAGTTATCGGGGGGGTGGGCGTAGCTCAGATGGTAGAGCGCTCGTTTAGTGTGCGAGAGGTACTGGGATCGATACCCAGCGCCTCCAGAATTTTTAACACACCTACATGCGCACCTTGCCATGCAAGTGGAATAATTCCCAACCGGCAGAGGTGTGTAGGCAGATACAAGCGAACGATTAGCATCCACAATTGCGCCGATTCCACGTAAATCCCACTGCACGTTCCCATTCTTTGCGTGCAGTCGGCTGCTACTGGTGTTGCTGGTTGTGACTGCTGATAACAGATGCCGTAGCAATCAATTCATGGAGTGAGTTGTATGTTTTGCGATAGTCTGTCTCTGACAAGGAAGCACAGGTGATATAGGTGCGAACACAGGAAGCTTGCAGCCCCTCGCTGCCTGCAGACACAGAGCAGCCACACTAGAAGAGCGGCCTAAGCCGTAGGCGAAATGTGCTCATTCGCTTTGGCGCGACGTCGAACTATAAATAAGGCTGTCACTAGCGTGAGCGTTGCGTGAGCGTCGTGTAAAGTCGGAAAAGTCATCTGCATGGGTGATTGCCAAGTTTGGGGAGCGTTTCGTAGTACGATCAGTGCAATGGGGACACGGAAACTTGTTGTGTCCCAGTGTTTTGCAGTTGGACGACAAGAGTTTTACACAGTAGCAAAGAGCGAGGCACTGAGTTGGCATGAACAATGGAGAGCACAAAGGGGCTCGAGATGTGCTTGTTACCTCAGGTGCTGTGTGATTGTGGACAAGGAGTGAAATGGACCAATTTGTGACCGCCCTTTCAATTTAAGACGTTCAAAACAGACGGAATTTGCATTCGTAATACCAGAGCATCGAAACTACTTGGAACTCTTGTGTATATGAACGTGTCCGCGCCTTTGTATTCTGGTACCTTCGCCGCTACAAACCAACCAAACATCGTGTCCGTGCACATCAGAGTCGCAAAGAATGGAGAATAGCCAGGCTTGGTCGCGTGTGTAGCTGTAGCTCAGTTGGCAGATCGTTCGCTTAGCGTGTGAACGGTCTCGGGTTCAAGCCCCGGCTCCTCCATGTTTTGTGGTCAGTGCATGGTAAGTGTTGGTCGCGGCGAACATAAACGCACGCAAGAAGTTGCAAAACCAGCGTCACAGACTGATATGATGTATACTGTCATAAGGAGAGCAAGATGTAAGTGTGGGGACCGGCTGTTATCGTGGTGTTATCGAGTGCAGATCTCTCTTAGGTATCACGGCTTAACGTCATTGAAGTCTAGAGGTGGACAACACGTTCGTCTTACTCAGAGCGGTGTCTGAACTCTATTTTCGACGTTATGCGTGCCACTTTCATTGTGGCCAACTACGATTCGATACAGAATGCACGAAACCTGAAAGACACCCTCACTGATACATAGAGAGTAGTGTTTGTCTGCGGAATAATGGGAGTGCAAGGGTCTGTGACGTTGATATGACTGTATGTAGCACTACTAGTTATCGGGGGGGTGGGCGTAGCTCAGATGGTAGAGCGCTCGTTTAGTGTGCGAGAGGTACTGGGATCGATACCCAGCGCCTCCAGAATTTTTAACACACCTACATGCGCACCTTGCCATGCAAGTGGAATAATTCCCAACCGGCAGAGGTGTGTAGGCAGATACAAGCGAACGATTAGCATCCACAATTGCGCCGATTCCACGTAAATCCCACTGCACGTTCCCATTCTTTGCGTGCAGTCGGCTGCTACTGGTGTTGCTGGTTGTGACTGCTGATAACAGATGCCGTAGCAATCAATTCATGGAGTGAGTTGTATGTTTTGCGATAGTCTGTCTCTGACAAGGAAGCACAGGTGATATAGGTGCGAACACAGGAAGCTTGCAGCCCCTCGCTGCCTGCAGACACAGAGCAGCCACACTAGAAGAGCGGCCTAAGCCGTAGGCGAAATGTGCTCATTCGCTTTGGCGCGACGTCGAACTATAAATAAGGCTGTCACTAGCGTGAGCGTTGCGTGAGCGTCGTGTAAAGTCGGAAAAGTCATCTGCATGGGTGATTGCCAAGTTTGGGGAGCGTTTCGTAGTACGATCAGTGCAATGGGGACACGGAAACTTGTTGTGTCCCAGTGTTTTGCAGTTGGACGACAAGAGTTTTACACAGTAGCAAAGAGCGAGGCACTGAGTTGGCATGAACAATGGAGAGCACAATGGGGCTCGAGATGTGCTTGTTACCTCAGGTGCTGTGTGATTGTGGACAAGGAGTGAAATGGACCAATTTGTGACCGCCCTTTCAATTTAAGACGTTCAAAACAGACGGAATTTGCATTCGTAATACCAGAGCATCGAAACTACTTGGAACTCTTGTGTATATGAACGTGTCCGCGCCTTTGTATTCTGGTACCTTCGCCGCTACAAACCAACCAAACATCGTGTCCGTGCACATCAGAGTCGCAAAGAATGGAGAATAGCCAGGCTTGGTCGCGTGTGTAGCTGTAGCTCAGTTGGCAGATCGTTCGCTTAGCGTGTGAACGGTCTCGGGTTCAAGCCCCGGCTCCTCCATGTTTTGTGGTCAGTGCATGGTAAGTGTTGGTCGCGGCGAACATAAACGCACGCAAGAAGTTGCAAAACCAGCGTCACAGACTGATATGATGTATACTGTCATAAGGAGAGCAAGATGTAAGTGTGGGGACCGGCTGTTATCGTGGTGTTATCGAGTGCAGATCTCTCTTAGGTATCACGGCTTAACGTCATTGAAGTCTAGAGGTGGACAACACGTTCGTCTTACTCAGAGCGGTGTCTGAACTCTATTTTCGACGTTATGCGTGCCACTTTCATTGTGGCCAACTACGATTCGATACAGAATGCACGAAACCTGAAAGACACCCTCACTGATACATAGAGAGTAGTGTTTGTCTGCGGAATAATGGGAGTGCAAGGGTCTGTGACGTTGATATGACTGTATGTAGCACTACTAGTTATCGGGGGGGTGGGCGTAGCTCAGATGGTAGAGCGCTCGTTTAGTGTGCGAGAGGTACTGGGATCGATACCCAGCGCCTCCAGAATTTTTAACACACCTACATGCGCACCTTGCCATGCAAGTGGAATAATTCCCAACCGGCAGAGGTGTGTGGGCAGATACAAGCGAACGATTAGCATCCACAATTGCGCCGATTCCACGTAAATCCCACTGCACGTTCCCATTCTTTGCGTGCAGTCGGCTGCTACTGGTGTTGCTGGTTGTGACTGCTGATAACAGATGCCGTAGCAATCAATTCATGGAGTGAGTTGTATGTTTTGCGATAGTCTGTCTCTGACAAGGAAGCACAGGTGATATAGGTGCGAACACAGGAAGCTTGCAGCCCCTCGCTGCCTGCAGACACAGAGCAGCCACACTAGAAGAGCGGCCTAAGCCGTAGGCGAAATGTGCTCATTCGCTTTGGCGCGACGTCGAACTATAAATAAGGCTGTCACTAGCGTGAGCGTCGTGTAAAGTCGGAAAAGTCATCTGCATGGATGATTGCCAAGTTTGGGGAGCGTTTCGTAGTACGATCAGTGCAATGGGGACACGGAAACTTGTTGTGTCCCAGTGTTTTGCAGTTGGACGACAAGAGTTTTACACAGTAGCAAAGAGCGAGGCACTGAGTTGGCATGAACAATGGAGAGCACAATGGGGCTCGAGATGTGCTTGTTACCTCAGGTGCTGTGTGATTGTGGACAAGGAGTGAAATGGACCAATTTGTGACCGCCCTTTCAATTTAAGACGTTCAAAACAGACGGAATTTGCATTCGTAATACCAGAGCATCGAAACTACTTGGAACTCTTGTGTATATGAACGTGTCCGCGCCTTTGTATTCTGGTACCTTCGCCGCTACAAACCAACCAAACATCGTGTCCGTGCACATCAGAGTCGCAAAGAATGGAGAATAGCCAGGCTTGGTCGCGTGTGTAGCTGTAGCTCAGTTGGCAGATCGTTCGCTTAGCGTGTGAACGGTCTCGGGTTCAAGCCCCGGCTCCTCCATGTTTTGTGGTCAGTGCATGGTAAGTGTTGGTCGCGGCGAACATAAACGCACGCAAGAAGTTGCAAAACCAGCGTCACAGACTGATATGATGTATACTGTCATAAGGAGAGCAAGATGTAAGTGTGGGGACCGGCTGTTATCGTGGTGTTATCGAGTGCAGATCTCTCTTAGGTATCACGGCTTAACGTCATTGAAGTCTAGAGGTGGACAACACGTTCGTCTTACTCAGAGCGGTGTCTGAACTCTATTTTCGACGTTATGCGTGCCACTTTCATTGTGGCCAACTACGATTCGATACAGAATGCACGAAACCTGAAAGACACCCTCACTGATACATAGAGAGTAGTGTTTGTCTGCGGAATAATGGGAGTGCAAGGGTCTGTGACGTTGATATGACTGTATGTAGCACTACTAGTTATCGGGGGGGGTGGGCGTAGCTCAGATGGTAGAGCGCTCGTTTAGTGTGCGAGAGGTACTGGGATCGATACCCAGCGCCTCCAGAATTTTTAACACACCTACATGCGCACCTTGCCATGCAAGTGGAATAATTCCCAACCGGCAGAGGTGTGTAGGCAGATACAAGCGAACGATTAGCATCCACAATTGCGCCGATTCCACGTAAATCCCACTGCACGTTCCCATTCTTTGCGTGCAGTCGGCTGCTACTGGTGTTGCTGGTTGTGACTGCTGATAACAGATGCCGTAGCAATCAATTCATGGAGTGAGTTGTATGTTTTGCGATAGTCTGTCTCTGACAAGGAAGCACAGGTGATATAGGTGCGAACACAGGAAGCTTGCAGCCCCTCGCTGCCTGCAGACACAGAGCAGCCACACTAGAAGAGCGGCCTAAGCCGTAGGCGAAATGTGCTCATTCGCTTTGGCGCGACGTCGAACTATAAATAAGGCTGTCACTAGCGTGAGCGTCGTGTAAAGTCGGAAAAGTCATCTGCATGGATGATTGCCAAGTTTGGGGAGCGTTTCGTAGTACGATCAGTGCAATGGGGACACGGAAACTTGTTGTGTCCCAGTGTTTTGCAGTTGGACGACAAGAGTTTTACACAGTAGCAAAGAGCGAGGCACTGAGTTGGCATGAACAATGGAGAGCACAATGGGGCTCGAGATGTGCTTGTTACCTCAGGTGCTGTGTGATTGTGGACAAGGAGTGAAATGGACCAATTTGTGACCGCCCTTTCAATTTAAGACGTTCAAAACAGACGGAATTTGCATTCGTAATACCAGAGCATCGAAACTACTTGGAACTCTTGTGTATATGAACGTGTCCGCGCCTTTGTATTCTGGTACCTTCGCCGCTACAAACCAACCAAACATCGTGTCCGTGCACATCAGAGTCGCAAAGAATGGAGAATAGCCAGGCTTGGTCGCGTGTGTAGCTGTAGCTCAGTTGGCAGATCGTTCGCTTAGCGTGTGAACGGTCTCGGGTTCAAGCCCCGGCTCCTCCATGTTTTGTGGTCAGTGCATGGTAAGTGTTGGTCGCGGCGAACATAAACGCACGCAAGAAGTTGCAAAACCAGCGTCACAGACTGATATGATGTATACTGTCATAAGGAGAGCAAGATGTAAGTGTGGGGACCGGCTGTTATCGTGGTGTTATCGAGTGCAGATCTCTCTTAGGTATCACGGCTTAACGTCATTGAAGTCTAGAGGTGGACAACACGTTCGTCTTACTCAGAGCGGTGTCTGAACTCTATTTTCGACGTTATGCGTGCCACTTTCATTGTGGCCAACTACGATTCGATACAGAATGCACGAAACCTGAAAGACACCCTCACTGATACATAGAGAGTAGTGTTTGTCTGCGGAATAATGGGAGTGCAAGGGTCTGTGACGTTGATATGACTGTATGTAGCACTACTAGTTATCGGGGGGGGTGGGCGTAGCTCAGATGGTAGAGCGCTCGTTTAGTGTGCGAGAGGTACTGGGATCGATACCCAGCGCCTCCAGAATTTTTAACACACCTACATGCGCACCTTGCCATGCAAGTGGAATAATTCCCAACCGGCAGAGGTGTGTAGGCAGATACAAGCGAACGATTAGCATCCACAATTGCGCCGATTCCACGTAAATCCCACTGCACGTTCCCATTCTTTGCGTGCAGTCGGCTGCTACTGGTGTTGCTGGTTGTGACTGCTGATAACAGATGCCGTAGCAATCAATTCATGGAGTGAGTTGTATGTTTTGCGATAGTCTGTCTCTGACAAGGAAGCACAGGTGATATAGGTGCGAACACAGGAAGCTTGCAGCCCCTCGCTGCCTGCAGACACAGAGCAGCCACACTAGAAGAGCGGCCTAAGCCGTAGGCGAAATGTGCTCATTCGCTTTGGCGCGACGTCGAACTATAAATAAGGCTGTCACTAGCGTGAGCGTTGCGTGAGCGTCGTGTAAAGTCGGAAAAGTCATCTGCATGGGTGATTGCCAAGTTTGGGGAGCGTTTCGTAGTACGATCAGTGCAATGGGGACACGGAAACTTGTTGTGTCCCAGTGTTTTGCAGTTGGACGACAAGAGTTTTACACAGTAGCAAAGAGCGAGGCACTGAGTTGGCATGAACAATGGAGAGCACAATGGGGCTCGAGATGTGCTTGTTACCTCAGGTGCTGTGTGATTGTGGACAAGGAGTGAAATGGACCAATTTGTGACCGCCCTTTCAATTTAAGACGTTCAAAACAGACGGAATTTGCATTCGTAATACCAGAGCATCGAAACTACTTGGAACTCTTGTGTATATGAACGTGTCCGCGCCTTTGTATTCTGGTACCTTCGCCGCTACAAACCAACCAAACATCGTGTCCGTGCACATCAGAGTCGCAAAGAATGGAGAATAGCCAGGCTTGGTCGCGTGTGTAGCTGTAGCTCAGTTGGCAGATCGTTCGCTTAGCGTGTGAACGGTCTCGGGTTCAAGCCCCGGCTCCTCCATGTTTTGTGGTCAGTGCATGGTAAGTGTTGGTCGCGGCGAACATAAACGCACGCAAGAAGTTGCAAAACCAGCGTCACAGACTGATATGATGTATACTGTCATAAGGAGAGCAAGATGTAAGTGTGGGGACCGGCTGTTATCGTGGTGTTATCGAGTGCAGATCTCTCTTAGGTATCACGGCTTAACGTCATTGAAGTCTAGAGGTGGACAACACGTTCGTCTTACTCAGAGCGGTGTCTGAACTCTATTTTCGACGTTATGCGTGCCACTTTCATTGTGGCCAACTACGATTCGATACAGAATGCACGAAACCTGAAAGACACCCTCACTGATACATAGAGAGTAGTGTTTGTCTGCGGAATAATGGGAGTGCAAGGGTCTGTGACGTTGATATGACTGTATGTAGCACTACTAGTTATCGGGGGGGTGGGCGTAGCTCAGATGGTAGAGCGCTCGTTTAGTGTGCGAGAGGTACTGGGATCGATACCCAGCGCCTCCAGAATTTTTAACACACCTACATGCGCACCTTGCCATGCAAGTGGAATAATTCCCAACCGGCAGAGGTGTGTAGGCAGATACAAGCGAACGATTAGCATCCACAATTGCGCCGATTCCACGTAAATCCCACTGCACGTTCCCATTCTTTGCGTGCAGTCGGCTGCTACTGGTGTTGCTGGTTGTGACTGCTGATAACAGATGCCGTAGCAATCAATTCATGGAGTGAGTTGTATGTTTTGCGATAGTCTGTCTCTGACAAGGAAGCACAGGTGATATAGGTGCGAACACAGGAAGCTTGCAGCCCCTCGCTGCCTGCAGACACAGAGCAGCCACACTAGAAGAGCGGCCTAAGCCGTAGGCGAAATGTGCTCATTCGCTTTGGCGCGACGTCGAACTATAAATAAGGCTGTCACTAGCGTGAGCGTTGCGTGAGCGTCGTGTAAAGTCGGAAAAGTCATCTGCATGGGTGATTGCCAAGTTTGGGGAGCGTTTCGTAGTACGATCAGTGCAATGGGGACACGGAAACTTGTTGTGTCCCAGTGTTTTGCAGTTGGACGACAAGAGTTTTACACAGTAGCAAAGAGCGAGGCACTGAGTTGGCATGAACAATGGAGAGCACAAAGGGGCTCGAGATGTGCTTGTTACCTCAGGTGCTGTGTGATTGTGGACAAGGAGTGAAATGGACCAATTTGTGACCGCCCTTTCAATTTAAGACGTTCAAAACAGACGGAATTTGCATTCGTAATACCAGAGCATCGAAACTACTTGGAACTCTTGTGTATATGAACGTGTCCGCGCCTTTGTATTCTGGTACCTTCGCCGCTACAAACCAACCAAACATCGTGTCCGTGCACATCAGAGTCGCAAAGAATGGAGAATAGCCAGGCTTGGTCGCGTGTGTAGCTGTAGCTCAGTTGGCAGATCGTTCGCTTAGCGTGTGAACGGTCTCGGGTTCAAGCCCCGGCTCCTCCATGTTTTGTGGTCAGTGCATGGTAAGTGTTGGTCGCGGCGAACATAAACGCACGCAAGAAGTTGCAAAACCAGCGTCACAGACTGATATGATGTATACTGTCATAAGGAGAGCAAGATGTAAGTGTGGGGACCGGCTGTTATCGTGGTGTTATCGAGTGCAGATCTCTCTTAGGTATCACGGCTTAACGTCATTGAAGTCTAGAGGTGGACAACACGTTCGTCTTACTCAGAGCGGTGTCTGAACTCTATTTTCGACGTTATGCGTGCCACTTTCATTGTGGCCAACTACGATTCGATACAGAATGCACGAAACCTGAAAGACACCCTCACTGATACATAGAGAGTAGTGTTTGTCTGCGGAATAATGGGAGTGCAAGGGTCTGTGACGTTGATATGACTGTATGTAGCACTACTAGTTATCGGGGGGGTGGGCGTAGCTCAGATGGTAGAGCGCTCGTTTAGTGTGCGAGAGGTACTGGGATCGATACCCAGCGCCTCCAGAATTTTTAACACACCTACATGCGCACCTTGCCATGCAAGTGGAATAATTCCCAACCGGCAGAGGTGTGTGGGCAGATACAAGCGAACGATTAGCATCCACAATTGCGCCGATTCCACGTAAATCCCACTGCACGTTCCCATTCTTTGCGTGCAGTCGGCTGCTACTGGTGTTGCTGGTTGTGACTGCTGATAACAGATGCCGTAGCAATCAATTCATGGAGTGAGTTGTATGTTTTGCGATAGTCTGTCTCTGACAAGGAAGCACAGGTGATATAGGTGCGAACACAGGAAGCTTGCAGCCCCTCGCTGCCTGCAGACACAGAGCAGCCACACTAGAAGAGCGGCCTAAGCCGTAGGCGAAATGTGCTCATTCGCTTTGGCGCGACGTCGAACTATAAATAAGGCTGTCACTAGCGTGAGCGTTGCGTGAGCGTCGTGTAAAGTCGGAAAAGTCATCTGCATGGGTGATTGCCAAGTTTGGGGAGCGTTTCGTAGTACGATCAGTGCAATGGGGACACGGAAACTTGTTGTGTCCCAGTGTTTTGCAGTTGGACGACAAGAGTTTTACACAGTAGCAAAGAGCGAGGCACTGAGTTGGCATGAACAATGGAGAGCACAATGGGGCTCGAGATGTGCTTGTTACCTCAGGTGCTGTGTGATTGTGGACAAGGAGTGAAATGGACCAATTTGTGACCGCCCTTTCAATTTAAGACGTTCAAAACAGACGGAATTTGCATTCGTAATACCAGAGCATCGAAACTACTTGGAACTCTTGTGTATATGAACGTGTCCGCGCCTTTGTATTCTGGTACCTTCGCCGCTACAAACCAACCAAACATCGTGTCCGTGCACATCAGAGTCGCAAAGAATGGAGAATAGCCAGGCTTGGTCGCGTGTGTAGCTGTAGCTCAGTTGGCAGATCGTTCGCTTAGCGTGTGAACGGTCTCGGGTTCAAGCCCCGGCTCCTCCATGTTTTGTGGTCAGTGCATGGTAAGTGTTGGTCGCGGCGAACATAAACGCACGCAAGAAGTTGCAAAACCAGCGTCACAGACTGATATGATGTATACTGTCATAAGGAGAGCAAGATGTAAGTGTGGGGACCGGCTGTTATCGTGGTGTTATCGAGTGCAGATCTCTCTTAGGTATCACGGCTTAACGTCATTGAAGTCTAGAGGTGGACAACACGTTCGTCTTACTCAGAGCGGTGTCTGAACTCTATTTTCGACGTTATGCGTGCCACTTTCATTGTGGCCAACTACGATTCGATACAGAATGCACGAAACCTGAAAGACACCCTCACTGATACATAGAGAGTAGTGTTTGTCTGCGGAATAATGGGAGTGCAAGGGTCTGTGACGTTGATATGACTGTATGTAGCACTACTAGTTATCGGGGGGGTGGGCGTAGCTCAGATGGTAGAGCGCTCGTTTAGTGTGCGAGAGGTACTGGGATCGATACCCAGCGCCTCCAGAATTTTTAACACACCTACATGCGCACCTTGCCATGCAAGTGGAATAATTCCCAACCGGCAGAGGTGTGTAGGCAGATACAAGCGAACGATTAGCATCCACAATTGCGCCGATTCCACGTAAATCCCACTGCACGTTCCCATTCTTTGCGTGCAGTCGGCTGCTACTGGTGTTGCTGGTTGTGACTGCTGATAACAGATGCCGTAGCAATCAATTCATGG
This sequence comes from Schistocerca gregaria, assembly GCF_023897955.1. NCBI lineage: Eukaryota > Metazoa > Arthropoda > Insecta > Orthoptera > Acrididae > Schistocerca > Schistocerca gregaria. The sequence goes on from NW_026062310.1 coordinate 24,547, forward strand.
AGTGAGTTGTATGTTTTGCGATAGTCTGTCTCTGACAAGGAAGCACAGGTGATATAGGTGCGAACACAGGAAGCTTGCAGCCCCTCGCTGCCTGCAGACACAGAGCAGCCACACTAGAAGAGCGGCCTAAGCCGTAGGCGAAATGTGCTCATTCGCTTTGGCGCGACGTCGAACTATAAATAAGGCTGTCACTAGCGTGAGCGTTGCGTGAGCGTCGTGTAAAGTCGGAAAAGTCATCTGCATGGGTGATTGCCAAGTTTGGGGAGCGTTTCGTAGTACGATCAGTGCAATGGGGACACGGAAACTTGTTGTGTCCCAGTGTTTTGCAGTTGGACGACAAGAGTTTTACACAGTAGCAAAGAGCGAGGCACTGAGTTGGCATGAACAATGGAGAGCACAAAGGGGCTCGAGATGTGCTTGTTACCTCAGGTGCTGTGTGATTGTGGACAAGGAGTGAAATGGACCAATTTGTGACCGCCCTTTCAATTTAAGACGTTCAAAACAGACGGAATTTGCATTCGTAATACCAGAGCATCGAAACTACTTGGAACTCTTGTGTATATGAACGTGTCCGCGCCTTTGTATTCTGGTACCTTCGCCGCTACAAACCAACCAAACATCGTGTCCGTGCACATCAGAGTCGCAAAGAATGGAGAATAGCCAGGCTTGGTCGCGTGTGTAGCTGTAGCTCAGTTGGCAGATCGTTCGCTTAGCGTGTGAACGGTCTCGGGTTCAAGCCCCGGCTCCTCCAAGTTTTGTGGTCAGTGCATGGTAAGTGTTGGTCGCGGCGAACATAAACGCACGCAAGAAGTTGCAAAACCAGCGTCACAGACTGATATGATGTATACTGTCATAAGGAGAGCAAGATGTAAGTGTGGGGACCGGCTGTTATCGTGGTGTTATCGAGTGCAGATCTCTCTTAGGTATCACGGCTTAACGTCATTGAAGTCTAGAGGTGGACAACACGTTCGTCTTACTCAGAGCGGTGTCTGAACTCTATTTTCGACGTTATGCGTGCCACTTTCATTGTGGCCAACTACGATTCGATACAGAATGCACGAAACCTGAAAGACACCCTCACTGATACATAGAGAGTAGTGTTTGTCTGCGGAATAATGGGAGTGCAAGGGTCTGTGACGTTGATATGACTGTATGTAGCACTACTAGTTATCGGGGGGGTGGGCGTAGCTCAGATGGTAGAGCGCTCGTTTAGTGTGCGAGAGGTACTGGGATCGATACCCAGCGCCTCCAGAATTTTTAACACACCTACATGCGCACCTTGCCATGCAAGTGGAATAATTCCCAACCGGCAGAGGTGTGTGGGCAGATACAAGCGAACGATTAGCATCCACAATTGCGCCGATTCCACGTAAATCCCACTGCACGTTCCCATTCTTTGCGTGCAGTCGGCTGCTACTGGTGTTGCTGGTTGTGACTGCTGATAACAGATGCCGTAGCAATCAATTCATGGAGTGAGTTGTATGTTTTGCGATAGTCTGTCTCTGACAAGGAAGCACAGGTGATATAGGTGCGAACACAGGAAGCTTGCAGCCCCTCGCTGCCTGCAGACACAGAGCAGCCACACTAGAAGAGCGGCCTAAGCCGTAGGCGAAATGTGCTCATTCGCTTTGGCGCGACGTCGAACTATAAATAAGGCTGTCACTAGCGTGAGCGTCGTGTAAAGTCGGAAAAGTCATCTGCATGGATGATTGCCAAGTTTGGGGAGCGTTTCGTAGTACGATCAGTGCAATGGGGACACGGAAACTTGTTGTGTCCCAGTGTTTTGCAGTTGGACGACAAGAGTTTTACACAGTAGCAAAGAGCGAGGCACTGAGTTGGCATGAACAATGGAGAGCACAATGGGGCTCGAGATGTGCTTGTTACCTCAGGTGCTGTGTGATTGTGGACAAGGAGTGAAATGGACCAATTTGTGACCGCCCTTTCAATTTAAGACGTTCAAAACAGACGGAATTTGCATTCGTAATACCAGAGCATCGAAACTACTTGGAACTCTTGTGTATATGAACGTGTCCGCGCCTTTGTATTCTGGTACCTTCGCCGCTACAAACCAACCAAACATCGTGTCCATGCACATCAGAGTCGCAAAGAATGGAGAATAGCCAGGCTTGGTCGCGTGTGTAGCTGTAGCTCAGTTGGCAGATCGTTCGCTTAGCGTGTGAACGGTCTCGGGTTCAAGCCCCGGCTCCTCCATGTTTTGTGGTCAGTGCATGGTAAGTGTTGGTCGCGGCGAACATAAACGCACGCAAGAAGTTGCAAAACCAGCGTCACAGACTGATATGATGTATACTGTCATAAGGAGAGCAAGATGTAAGTGTGGGGACCGGCTGTTATCGTGGTGTTATCGAGTGCAGATCTCTCTTAGGTATCACGGCTTAACGTCATTGAAGTCTAGAGGTGGACAACACGTTCGTCTTACTCAGAGCGGTGTCTGAACTCTATTTTCGACGTTATGCGTGCCACTTTCATTGTGGCCAACTACGATTCGATACAGAATGCACGAAACCTGAAAGACACCCTCACTGATACATAGAGAGTAGTGTTTGTCTGCGGAATAATGGGAGTGCAAGGGTCTGTGACGTTGATATGACTGTATGTAGCACTACTAGTTATCGGGGGGGGTGGGCGTAGCTCAGATGGTAGAGCGCTCGTTTAGTGTGCGAGAGGTACTGGGATCGATACCCAGCGCCTCCAGAATTTTTAACACACCTACATGCGCACCTTGCCATGCAAGTGGAATAATTCCCAACCGGCAGAGGTGTGTAGGCAGATACAAGCGAACGATTAGCATCCACAATTGCGCCGATTCCACGTAAATCCCACTGCACGTTCCCATTCTTTGCGTGCAGTCGGCTGCTACTGGTGTTGCTGGTTGTGACTGCTGATAACAGATGCCGTAGCAATCAATTCATGGAGTGAGTTGTATGTTTTGCGATAGTCTGTCTCTGACAAGGAAGCACAGGTGATATAGGTGCGAACACAGGAAGCTTGCAGCCCCTCGCTGCCTGCAGACACAGAGCAGCCACACTAGAAGAACGGCCTAAGCCGTAGGCGAAATGTGCTCATTCGCTTTGGCGCGACGTCGAACTATAAATAAGGCTGTCACTAGCGTGAGCGTTGCGTGAGCGTCGTGTAAAGTCGGAAAAGTCATCTGCATGGGTGATTGCCAAGTTTGGGGAGCGTTTCGTAGTACGATCAGTGCAATGGGGACACGGAAACTTGTTGTGTCCCAGTGTTTTGCAGTTGGACGACAAGAGTTTTACACAGTAGCAAAGAGCGAGGCACTGAGTTGGCATGAACAATGGAGAGCACAATGGGGCTCGAGATGTGCTTGTTACCTCAGGTGCTGTGTGATTGTGGACAAGGAGTGAAATGGACCAATTTGTGACCGCCCTTTCAATTTAAGACGTTCAAAACAGACGGAATTTGCATTCGTAATACCAGAGCATCGAAACTACTTGGAACTCTTGTGTATATGAACGTGTCCGCGCCTTTGTATTCTGGTACCTTCGCCGCTACAAACCAACCAAACATCGTGTCCGTGCACATCAGAGTCGCAAAGAATGGAGAATAGCCAGGCTTGGTCGCGTGTGTAGCTGTAGCTCAGTTGGCAGATCGTTCGCTTAGCGTGTGAACGGTCTCGGGTTCAAGCCCCGGCTCCTCCATGTTTTGTGGTCAGTGCATGGTAAGTGTTGGTCGCGGCGAACATAAACGCACGCAAGAAGTTGCAAAACCAGCGTCACAGACTGATATGATGTATACTGTCATAAGGAGAGCAAGATGTAAGTGTGGGGACCGGCTGTTATCGTGGTGTTATCGAGTGCAGATCTCTCTTAGGTATCACGGCTTAACGTCATTGAAGTCTAGAGGTGGACAACACGTTCGTCTTACTCAGAGCGGTGTCTGAACTCTATTTTCGACGTTATGCGTGCCACTTTCATTGTGGCCAACTACGATTCGATACAGAATGCACGAAACCTGAAAGACACCCTCACTGATACATAGAGAGTAGTGTTTGTCTGCGGAATAATGGGAGTGCAAGGGTCTGTGACGTTGATATGACTGTATGTAGCACTACTAGTTATCGGGGGGGTGGGCGTAGCTCAGATGGTAGAGCGCTCGTTTAGTGTGCGAGAGGTACTGGGATCGATACCCAGCGCCTCCAGAATTTTTAACACACCTACATGCGCACCTTGCCATGCAAGTGGAATAATTCCCAACCGGCAGAGGTGTGTAGGCAGATACAAGCGAACGATTAGCATCCACAATTGCGCCGATTCCACGTAAATCCCACTGCACGTTCCCATTCTTTGCGTGCAGTCGGCTGCTACTGGTGTTGCTGGTTGTGACTGCTGATAACAGATGCCGTAGCAATCAATTCATGGAGTGAGTTGTATGTTTTGCGATAGTCTGTCTCTGACAAGGAAGCACAGGTGATATAGGTGCGAACACAGGAAGCTTGCAGCCCCTCGCTGCCTGCAGACACAGAGCAGCCACACTAGAAGAACGGCCTAAGCCGTAGGCGAAATGTGCTCATTCGCTTTGGCGCGACGTCGAACTATAAATAAGGCTGTCACTAGCGTGAGCGTTGCGTGAGCGTCGTGTAAAGTCGGAAAAGTCATCTGCATGGGTGATTGCCAAGTTTGGGGAGCGTTTCGTAGTACGATCAGTGCAATGGGGACACGGAAACTTGTTGTGTCCCAGTGTTTTGCAGTTGGACGACAAGAGTTTTACACAGTAGCAAAGAGCGAGGCACTGAGTTGGCATGAACAATGGAGAGCACAATGGGGCTCGAGATGTGCTTGTTACCTCAGGTGCTGTGTGATTGTGGACAAGGAGTGAAATGGACCAATTTGTGACCGCCCTTTCAATTTAAGACGTTCAAAACAGACGGAATTTGCATTCGTAATACCAGAGCATCGAAACTACTTGGAACTCTTGTGTATATGAACGTGTCCGCGCCTTTGTATTCTGGTACCTTCGCCGCTACAAACCAACCAAACATCGTGTCCATGCACATCAGAGTCGCAAAGAATGGAGAATAGCCAGGCTTGGTCGCGTGTGTAGCTGTAGCTCAGTTGGCAGATCGTTCGCTTAGCGTGTGAACGGTCTCGGGTTCAAGCCCCGGCTCCTCCATGTTTTGTGGTCAGTGCATGGTAAGTGTTGGTCGCGGCGAACATAAACGCACGCAAGAAGTTGCAAAACCAGCGTCACAGACTGATATGATGTATACTGTCATAAGGAGAGCAAGATGTAAGTGTGGGGACCGGCTGTTATCGTGGTGTTATCGAGTGCAGATCTCTCTTAGGTATCACGGCTTAACGTCATTGAAGTCTAGAGGTGGACAACACGTTCGTCTTACTCAGAGCGGTGTCTGAACTCTATTTTCGACGTTATGCGTGCCACTTTCATTGTGGCCAACTACGATTCGATACAGAATGCACGAAACCTGAAAGACACCCTCACTGATACATAGAGAGTAGTGTTTGTCTGCGGAATAATGGGAGTGCAAGGGTCTGTGACGTTGATATGACTGTATGTAGCACTACTAGTTATCGGGGGGGGTGGGCGTAGCTCAGATGGTAGAGCGCTCGTTTAGTGTGCGAGAGGTACTGGGATCGATACCCAGCGCCTCCAGAATTTTTAACACACCTACATGCGCACCTTGCCATGCAAGTGGAATAATTCCCAACCGGCAGAGGTGTGTAGGCAGATACAAGCGAACGATTAGCATCCACAATTGCGCCGATTCCACGTAAATCCCACTGCACGTTCCCATTCTTTGCGTGCAGTCGGCTGCTACTGGTGTTGCTGGTTGTGACTGCTGATAACAGATGCCGTAGCAATCAATTCATGGAGTGAGTTGTATGTTTTGCGATAGTCTGTCTCTGACAAGGAAGCACAGGTGATATAGGTGCGAACACAGGAAGCTTGCAGCCCCTCGCTGCCTGCAGACACAGAGCAGCCACACTAGAAGAACGGCCTAAGCCGTAGGCGAAATGTGCTCATTCGCTTTGGCGCGACGTCGAACTATAAATAAGGCTGTCACTAGCGTGAGCGTTGCGTGAGCGTCGTGTAAAGTCGGAAAAGTCATCTGCATGGGTGATTGCCAAGTTTGGGGAGCGTTTCGTAGTACGATCAGTGCAATGGGGACACGGAAACTTGTTGTGTCCCAGTGTTTTGCAGTTGGACGACAAGAGTTTTACACAGTAGCAAAGAGCGAGGCACTGAGTTGGCATGAACAATGGAGAGCACAATGGGGCTCGAGATGTGCTTGTTACCTCAGGTGCTGTGTGATTGTGGACAAGGAGTGAAATGGACCAATTTGTGACCGCCCTTTCAATTTAAGACGTTCAAAACAGACGGAATTTGCATTCGTAATACCAGAGCATCGAAACTACTTGGAACTCTTGTGTATATGAACGTGTCCGCGCCTTTGTATTCTGGTACCTTCGCCGCTACAAACCAACCAAACATCGTGTCCGTGCACATCAGAGTCGCAAAGAATGGAGAATAGCCAGGCTTGGTCGCGTGTGTAGCTGTAGCTCAGTTGGCAGATCGTTCGCTTAGCGTGTGAACGGTCTCGGGTTCAAGCCCCGGCTCCTCCATGTTTTGTGGTCAGTGCATGGTAAGTGTTGGTCGCGGCGAACATAAACGCACGCAAGAAGTTGCAAAACCAGCGTCACAGACTGATATGATGTATACTGTCATAAGGAGAGCAAGATGTAAGTGTGGGGACCGGCTGTTATCGTGGTGTTATCGAGTGCAGATCTCTCTTAGGTATCACGGCTTAACGTCATTGAAGTCTAGAGGTGGACAACACGTTCGTCTTACTCAGAGCGGTGTCTGAACTCTATTTTCGACGTTATGCGTGCCACTTTCATTGTGGCCAACTACGATTCGATACAGAATGCACGAAACCTGAAAGACACCCTCACTGATACATAGAGAGTAGTGTTTGTCTGCGGAATAATGGGAGTGCAAGGGTCTGTGACGTTGATATGACTGTATGTAGCACTACTAGTTATCGGGGGGGTGGGCGTAGCTCAGATGGTAGAGCGCTCGTTTAGTGTGCGAGAGGTACTGGGATCGATACCCAGCGCCTCCAGAATTTTTAACACACCTACATGCGCACCTTGCCATGCAAGTGGAATAATTCCCAACCGGCAGAGGTGTGTAGGCAGATACAAGCGAACGATTAGCATCCACAATTGCGCCGATTCCACGTAAATCCCACTGCACGTTCCCATTCTTTGCGTGCAGTCGGCTGCTACTGGTGTTGCTGGTTGTGACTGCTGATAACAGATGCCGTAGCAATCAATTCATGGAGTGAGTTGTATGTTTTGCGATAGTCTGTCTCTGACAAGGAAGCACAGGTGATATAGGTGCGAACACAGGAAGCTTGCAGCCCCTCGCTGCCTGCAGACACAGAGCAGCCACACTAGAAGAGCGGCCTAAGCCGTAGGCGAAATGTGCTCATTCGCTTTGGCGCGACGTCGAACTATAAATAAGGCTGTCACTAGCGTGAGCGTTGCGTGAGCGTCGTGTAAAGTCGGAAAAGTCATCTGCATGGGTGATTGCCAAGTTTGGGGAGCGTTTCGTAGTACGATCAGTGCAATGGGGACACGGAAACTTGTTGTGTCCCAGTGTTTTGCAGTTGGACGACAAGAGTTTTACACAGTAGCAAAGAGCGAGGCACTGAGTTGGCATGAACAATGGAGAGCACAAAGGGGCTCGAGATGTGCTTGTTACCTCAGGTGCTGTGTGATTGTGGACAAGGAGTGAAATGGACCAATTTGTGACCGCCCTTTCAATTTAAGACGTTCAAAACAGACGGAATTTGCATTCGTAATACCAGAGCATCGAAACTACTTGGAACTCTTGTGTATATGAACGTGTCCGCGCCTTTGTATTCTGGTACCTTCGCCGCTACAAACCAACCAAACATCGTGTCCGTGCACATCAGAGTCGCAAAGAATGGAGAATAGCCAGGCTTGGTCGCGTGTGTAGCTGTAGCTCAGTTGGCAGATCGTTCGCTTAGCGTGTGAACGGTCTCGGGTTCAAGCCCCGGCTCCTCCATGTTTTGTGGTCAGTGCATGGTAAGTGTTGGTCGCGGCGAACATAAACGCACGCAAGAAGTTGCAAAACCAGCGTCACAGACTGATATGATGTATACTGTCATAAGGAGAGCAAGATGTAAGTGTGGGGACCGGCTGTTATCGTGGTGTTATCGAGTGCAGATCTCTCTTAGGTATCACGGCTTAACGTCATTGAAGTCTAGAGGTGGACAACACGTTCGTCTTACTCAGAGCGGTGTCTGAACTCTATTTTCGACGTTATGCGTGCCACTTTCATTGTGGCCAACTACGATTCGATACAGAATGCACGAAACCTGAAAGACACCCTCACTGATACATAGAGAGTAGTGTTTGTCTGCGGAATAATGGGAGTGCAAGGGTCTGTGACGTTGATATGACTGTATGTAGCACTACTAGTTATCGGAGGGGTGGGCGTAGCTCAGATGGTAGAGCGCTCGTTTAGTGTGCGAGAGGTACTGGGATCGATACCCAGCGCCTCCAGAATTTTTAACACACCTACATGCGCACCTTGCCATGCAAGTGGAATAATTCCCAACCGGCAGAGGTGTGTAGGCAGATACAAGCGAACGATTAGCATCCACAATTGCGCCGATTCCACGTAAATCCCACTGCACGTTCCCATTCTTTGCGTGCAGTCGGCTGCTACTGGTGTTGCTGGTTGTGACTGCTGATAACAGATGCCGTAGCAATCAATTCATGGAGTGAGTTGTATGTTTTGCGATAGTCTGTCTCTGACAAGGAAGCACAGGTGATATAGGTGCGAACACAGGAAGCTTGCAGCCCCTCGCTGCCTGCAGACACAGAGCAGCCACACTAGAAGAGCGGCCTAAGCCGTAGGCGAAATGTGCTCATTCGCTTTGGCGCGACGTCGAACTATAAATAAGGCTGTCACTAGCGTGAGCGTCGTGTAAAGTCGGAAAAGTCATCTGCATGGATGATTGCCAAGTTTGGGGAGCGTTTCGTAGTACGATCAGTGCAATGGGGACACGGAAACTTGTTGTGTCCCAGTGTTTTGCAGTTGGACGACAAGAGTTTTACACAGTAGCAAAGAGCGAGGCACTGAGTTGGCATGAACAATGGAGAGCACAATGGGGCTCGAGATGTGCTTGTTACCTCAGGTGCTGTGTGATTGTGGACAAGGAGTGAAATGGACCAATTTGTGACCGCCCTTTCAATTTAAGACGTTCAAAACAGACGGAATTTGCATTCGTAATACCAGAGCATCGAAACTACTTGGAACTCTTGTGTATATGAACGTGTCCGCGCCTTTGTATTCTGGTACCTTCGCCGCTACAAACCAACCAAACATCGTGTCCGTGCACATCAGAGTCGCAAAGAATGGAGAATAGCCAGGCTTGGTCGCGTGTGTAGCTGTAGCTCAGTTGGCAGATCGTTCGCTTAGCGTGTGAACGGTCTCGGGTTCAAGCCCCGGCTCCTCCATGTTTTGTGGTCAGTGCATGGTAAGTGTTGGTCGCGGCGAACATAAACGCACGCAAGAAGTTGCAAAACCAGCGTCACAGACTGATATGATGTATACTGTCATAAGGAGAGCAAGATGTAAGTGTGGGGACCGGCTGTTATCGTGGTGTTATCGAGTGCAGATCTCTCTTAGGTATCACGGCTTAACGTCATTGAAGTCTAGAGGTGGACAACACGTTCGTCTTACTCAGAGCGGTGTCTGAACTCTATTTTCGACGTTATGCGTGCCACTTTCATTGTGGCCAACTACGATTCGATACAGAATGCACGAAACCTGAAAGACACCCTCACTGATACATAGAGAGTAGTGTTTGTCTGCGGAATAATGGGAGTGCAAGGGTCTGTGACGTTGATATGACTGTATGTAGCACTACTAGTTATCGGGGGGGTGGGCGTAGCTCAGATGGTAGAGCGCTCGTTTAGTGTGCGAGAGGTACTGGGATCGATACCCAGCGCCTCCAGAATTTTTAACACACCTACATGCGCACCTTGCCATGCAAGTGGAATAATTCCCAACCGGCAGAGGTGTGTAGGCAGATACAAGCGAACGATTAGCATCCACAATTGCGCCGATTCCACGTAAATCCCACTGCACGTTCCCATTCTTTGCGTGCAGTCGGCTGCTACTGGTGTTGCTGGTTGTGACTGCTGATAACAGATGCCGTAGCAATCAATTCATGGAGTGAGTTGTATGTTTTGCGATAGTCTGTCTCTGACAAGGAAGCACAGGTGATATAGGTGCGAACACAGGAAGCTTGCAGCCCCTCGCTGCCTGCAGACACAGAGCAGCCACACTAGAAGAACGGCCTAAGCCGTAGGCGAAATGTGCTCATTCGCTTTGGCGCGACGTCGAACTATAAATAAGGCTGTCACTAGCGTGAGCGTTGCGTGAGCGTCGTGTAAAGTCGGAAAAGTCATCTGCATGGGTGATTGCCAAGTTTGGGGAGCGTTTCGTAGTACGATCAGTGCAATGGGGACACGGAAACTTGTTGTGTCCCAGTGTTTTGCAGTTGGACGACAAGAGTTTTACACAGTAGCAAAGAGCGAGGCACTGAGTTGGCATGAACAATGGAGAGCACAATGGGGCTCGAGATGTGCTTGTTACCTCAGGTGCTGTGTGATTGTGGACAAGGAGTGAAATGGACCAATTTGTGACCGCCCTTTCAATTTAAGACGTTCAAAACAGACGGAATTTGCATTCGTAATACCAGAGCATCGAAACTACTTGGAACTCTTGTGTATATGAACGTGTCCGCGCCTTTGTATTCTGGTACCTTCGCCGCTACAAACCAACCAAACATCGTGTCCGTGCACATCAGAGTCGCAAAGAATGGAGAATAGCCAGGCTTGGTCGCGTGTGTAGCTGTAGCTCAGTTGGCAGATCGTTCACTTAGCGTGTGAACGGTCTCGGGTTCAAGCCCCGGCTCCTCCATGTTTTGTGGTCAGTGCATGGTAAGTGTTGGTCGCGGCGAACATAAACGCACGCAAGAAGTTGCAAAACCAGCGTCACAGACTGATATGATGTATACTGTCATAAGGAGAGCAAGATGTAAGTGTGGGGACCGGCTGTTATCGTGGTGTTATCGAGTGCAGATCTCTCTTAGGTATCACGGCTTAACGTCATTGAAGTCTAGAGGTGGACAACACGTTCGTCTTACTCAGAGCGGTGTCTGAACTCTATTTTCGACGTTATGCGTGCCACTTTCATTGTGGCCAACTACGATTCGATACAGAATGCACGAAACCTGAAAGACACCCTCACTCACACGCGAGACAGATTGTTTGTCTGCGGAATAATGGGAGTGCAAGGGTCTGTGACGTTGATATGACTGTATGTAGCACTACTAGTTATCGGGGGGGTGGGCGTAGCTCAGATGGTAGAGCGCTCGTTTAGTGTGCGAGAGGTACTGGGATCGATACCCAGCGCCTCCAGAATTTTTAACACACCTACATGCGCACCTTGCCATGCAAGTGGAATAATTCCCAACCGGCAGAGGTGTGTAGGCAGATACAAGCGAACGATTAGCATCCACAATTGCGCCGATTCCACGTAAATCCCACTGCACGTTCCCATTCTTTGCGTGCAGTCGGCTGCTACTGGTGTTGCTGGTTGTGACTGCTGATAACAGATGCCGTAGCAATCAATTCATGGAGTGAGTTGTATGTTTTGCGATAGTCTGTCTCTGACAAGGAAGCACAGGAAGCTTGCAGCCCCTCGCTGCCTGCAGACACAGAGCAGCCACACTAGAAGAGCGGCCTAAGCCGTAGGCGAAATGTGCTCATTCGCTTTGGCGCGACGTCGAACTATAAATAAGGCTGTCACTAGCGTGAGCGTTGCGTGAGCGTCGTGTAAAGTCGGAAAAGTCATCTGCATGGGTGATTGCCAAGTTTGGGGAGCGTTTCGTAGTACGATCAGTGCAATGGGGACACGGAAACTTGTTGTGTCCCAGTGTTTTGCAGTTGGACGACAAGAGTTTTACACAGTAGCAAAGAGCGAGGCACTGAGTTGGCATGAACAATGGAGAGCACAATGGGGCTCGAGATGTGCTTGTTACCTCAGGTGCTGTGTGATTGTGGACAAGGAGTGAAATGGACCAATTTGTGACCGCCCTTTCAATTTAAGACGTTCAAAACAGACGGAATTTGCATTCGTAATACCAGAGCATCGAAACTACTTGGAACTCTTGTGTATATGAACGTGTCCGCGCCTTTGTATTCTGGTACCTTCGCCGCTACAAACCAACCAAACATCGTGTCCGTGCACATCAGAGTCGCAAAGAATGGAGAATAGCCAGGCTTGGTCGCGTGTGTAGCTGTAGCTCAGTTGGCAGATCGTTCGCTTAGCGTGTGAACGGTCTCGGGTTCAAGCCCCGGCTCCTCCATGTTTTGTGGTCAGTGCATGGTAAGTGTTGGTCGCGGCGAACATAAACGCACGCAAGAAGTTGCAAAACCAGCGTCACAGACTGATATGATGTATACTGTCATAAGGAGAGCAAGATGTAAGTGTGGGGACCGGCTGTTATCGTGGTGTTATCGAGTGCAGATCTCTCTTAGGTATCACGGCTTAACGTCATTGAAGTCTAGAGGTGGACAACACGTTCGTCTTACTCAGAGCGGTGTCTGAACTCTATTTTCGACGTTATGCGTGCCACTTTCATTGTGGCCAACTACGATTCGATACAGAATGCACGAAACCTGAAAGACACCCTCACTGATACATAGAGAGTAGTGTTTGTCTGCGGAATAATGGGAGTGCAAGGGTCTGTGACGTTGATATGACTGTATGTAGCACTACTAGTTATCGGGGGGGTGGGCGTAGCTCAGATGGTAGAGCGCTCGTTTAGTGTGCGAGAGGTACTGGGATCGATACCCAGCGCCTCCAGAATTTTTAACACACCTACATGCGCACCTTGCCATGCAAGTGGAATAATTCCCAACCGGCAGAGGTGTGTAGGCAGATACAAGCGAACGATTAGCATCCACAATTGCGCCGATTCCACGTAAATCCCACTGCACGTTCCCATTCTTTGCGTGCAGTCGGCTGCTACTGGTGTTGCTGGTTGTGACTGCTGATAACAGATGCCGTAGCAATCAATTCATGGAGTGAGTTGTATGTTTTGCGATAGTCTGTCTCTGACAAGGAAGCACAGGTGATATAGGTGCGAACACAGGAAGCTTGCAGCCCCTCGCTGCCTGCAGACACAGAGCAGCCACACTAGAAGAACGGCCTAAGCCGTAGGCGAAATGTGCTCATTCGCTTTGGCGCGACGTCGAACTATAAATAAGGCTGTCACTAGCGTGAGCGTTGCGTGAGCGTCGTGTAAAGTCGGAAAAGTCATCTGCATGGGTGATTGCCAAGTTTGGGGAGCGTTTCGTAGTACGATCAGTGCAATGGGGACACGGAAACTTGTTGTGTCCCAGTGTTTTGCAGTTGGACGACAAGAGTTTTACACAGTAGCAAAGAGCGAGGCACTGAGTTGGCATGAACAATGGAGAGCACAATGGGGCTCGAGATGTGCTTGTTACCTCAGGTGCTGTGTGATTGTGGACAAGGAGTGAAATGGACCAATTTGTGACCGCCCTTTCAATTTAAGACGTTCAAAACAGACGGAATTTGCATTCGTAATACCAGAGCATCGAAACTACTTGGAACTCTTGTGTATATGAACGTGTCCGCGCCTTTGTATTCTGGTACCTTCGCCGCTACAAACCAACCAAACATCGTGTCCGTGCACATCAGAGTCGCAAAGAATGGAGAATAGCCAGGCTTGGTCGCGTGTGTAGCTGTAGCTCAGTTGGCAGATCGTTCGCTTAGCGTGTGAACGGTCTCGGGTTCAAGCCCCGGCTCCTCCATGTTTTGTGGTCAGTGCATGGTAAGTGTTGGTCGCGGCGAACATAAACGCACGCAAGAAGTTGCAAAACCAGCGTCACAGACTGATATGATGTATACTGTCATAAGGAGAGCAAGATGTAAGTGTGGGGACCGGCTGTTATCGTGGTGTTATCGAGTGCAGATCTCTCTTAGGTATCACGGCTTAACGTCATTGAAGTCTAGAGGTGGACAACACGTTCGTCTTACTCAGAGCGGTGTCTGAACTCTATTTTCGACGTTATGCGTGCCACTTTCATTGTGGCCAACTACGATTCGATACAGAATGCACGAAACCTGAAAGACACCCTCACTGATACATAGAGAGTAGTGTTTGTCTGCGGAATAATGGGAGTGCAAGGGTCTGTGACGTTGATATGACTGTATGTAGCACTACTAGTTATCGGGGGGGTGGGCGTAGCTCAGATGGTAGAGCGCTCGTTTAGTGTGCGAGAGGTACTGGGATCGATACCCAGCGCCTCCAGAATTTTTAACACACCTACATGCGCACCTTGCCATGCAAGTGGAATAATTCCCAACCGGCAGAGGTGTGTAGGCAGATACAAGCGAACGATTAGCATCCACAATTGCGCCGATTCCACGTAAATCCCACTGCACGTTCCCATTCTTTGCGTGCAGTCGGCTGCTACTGGTGTTGCTGGTTGTGACTGCTGATAACAGATGCCGTAGCAATCAATTCATGGAGTGAGTTGTATGTTTTGCGATAGTCTGTCTCTGACAAGGAAGCACAGGTGATATAGGTGCGAACACAGGAAGCTTGCAGCCCCTCGCTGCCTGCAGACACAGAGCAGCCACACTAGAAGAACGGCCTAAGCCGTAGGCGAAATGTGCTCATTCGCTTTGGCGCGACGTCGAACTATAAATAAGGCTGTCACTAGCGTGAGCGTTGCGTGAGCGTCGTGTAAAGTCGGAAAAGTCATCTGCATGGGTGATTGCCAAGTTTGGGGAGCGTTTCGTAGTACGATCAGTGCAATGGGGACACGGAAACTTGTTGTGTCCCAGTGTTTTGCAGTTGGACGACAAGAGTTTTACACAGTAGCAAAGAGCGAGGCACTGAGTTGGCATGAACAATGGAGAGCACAATGGGGCTCGAGATGTGCTTGTTACCTCAGGTGCTGTGTGATTGTGGACAAGGAGTGAAATGGACCAATTTGTGACCGCCCTTTCAATTTAAGACGTTCAAAACAGACGGAATTTGCATTCGTAATACCAGAGCATCGAAACTACTTGGAACTCTTGTGTATATGAACGTGTCCGCGCCTTTGTATTCTGGTACCTTCGCCGCTACAAACCAACCAAACATCGTGTCCGTGCACATCAGAGTCGCAAAGAATGGAGAATAGCCAGGCTTGGTCGCGTGTGTAGCTGTAGCTCAGTTGGCAGATCGTTCGCTTAGCGTGTGAACGGTCTCGGGTTCAAGCCCCGGCTCCTCCATGTTTTGTGGTCAGTGCATGGTAAGTGTTGGTCGCGGCGAACATAAACGCACGCAAGAAGTTGCAAAACCAGCGTCACAGACTGATATGATGTATACTGTCATAAGGAGAGCAAGATGTAAGTGTGGGGACCGGCTGTTATCGTGGTGTTATCGAGTGCAGATCTCTCTTAGGTATCACGGCTTAACGTCATTGAAGTCTAGAGGTGGACAACACGTTCGTCTTACTCAGAGCGGTGTCTGAACTCTATTTTCGACGTTATGCGTGCCACTTTCATTGTGGCCAACTACGATTCGATACAGAATGCACGAAACCTGAAAGACACCCTCACTGATACATAGAGAGTAGTGTTTGTCTGCGGAATAATGGGAGTGCAAGGGTCTGTGACGTTGATATGACTGTATGTAGCACTACTAGTTATCGGGGGGGTGGGCGTAGCTCAGATGGTAGAGCGCTCGTTTAGTGTGCGAGAGGTACTGGGATCGATACCCAGCGCCTCCAGAATTTTTAACACACCTACATGCGCACCTTGCCATGCAAGTGGAATAATTCCCAACCGGCAGAGGTGTGTAGGCAGATACAAGCGAACGATTAGCATCCACAATTGCGCCGATTCCACGTAAATCCCACTGCACGTTCCCATTCTTTGCGTGCAGTCGGCTGCTACTGGTGTTGCTGGTTGTGACTGCTGATAACAGATGCCGTAGCAATCAATTCATGGAGTGAGTTGTATGTTTTGCGATAGTCTGTCTCTGACAAGGAAGCACAGGTGATATAGGTGCGAACACAGGAAGCTTGCAGCCCCTCGCTGCCTGCAGACACAGAGCAGCCACACTAGAAGAGCGGCCTAAGCCGTAGGCGAAATGTGCTCATTCGCTTTGGCGCGACGTCGAACTATAAATAAGGCTGTCACTAGCGTGAGCGTTGCGTGAGCGTCGTGTAAAGTCGGAAAAGTCATCTGCATGGATGATTGCCAAGTTTGGGGAGCGTTTCGTAGTACGATCAGTGCAATGGGGACACGGAAACTTGTTGTGTCCCAGTGTTTTGCAGTTGGACGACAAGAGTTTTACACAGTAGCAAAGAGCGAGGCACTGAGTTGGCATGAACAATGGAGAGCACAATGGGGCTCGAGATGTGCTTGTTACCTCAGGTGCTGTGTGATTGTGGACAAGGAGTGAAATGGACCAATTTGTGACCGCCCTTTCAATTTAAGACGTTCAAAACAGACGGAATTTGCATTCGTAATACCAGAGCATCGAAACTACTTGGAACTCTTGTGTATATGAACGTGTCCGCGCCTTTGTATTCTGGTACCTTCGCCGCTACAAACCAACCAAACATCGTGTCCGTGCACATCAGAGTCGCAAAGAATGGAGAATAGCCAGGCTTGGTCGCGTGTGTAGCTGTAGCTCAGTTGGCAGATCGTTCGCTTAGCGTGTGAACGGTCTCGGGTTCAAGCCCCGGCTCCTCCATGTTTTGTGGTCAGTGCATGGTAAGTGTTGGTCGCGGCGAACATAAACGCACGCAAGAAGTTGCAAAACCAGCGTCACAGACTGATATGATGTATACTGTCATAAGGAGAGCAAGATGTAAGTGTGGGGACCGGCTGTTATCGTGGTGTTATCGAGTGCAGATCTCTCTTAGGTATCACGGCTTAACGTCATTGAAGTCTAGAGGTGGACAACACGTTCGTCTTACTCAGAGCGGTGTCTGAACTCTATTTTCGACGTTATGCGTGCCACTTTCATTGTGGCCAACTACGATTCGATACAGAATGCACGAAACCTGAAAGACACCCTCACTGATACATAGAGAGTAGTGTTTGTCTGCGGAATAATGGGAGTGCAAGGGTCTGTGACGTTGATATGACTGTATGTAGCACTACTAGTTATCGGGGGGGTGGGCGTAGCTCAGATGGTAGAGCGCTCGTTTAGTGTGCGAGAGGTACTGGGATCGATACCCAGCGCCTCCAGAATTTTTAACACACCTACATGCGCACCTTGCCATGCAAGTGGAATAATTCCCAACCGGCAAAGGTGTGTAGGCAGATACAAGCGAACGATTAGCATCCACAATTGCGCCGATTCCACGTAAATCCCACTGCACGTTCCCATTCTTTGCGTGCAGTCGGCTGCTACTGGTGTTGCTGGTTGTGACTGCTGATAACAGATGCCGTAGCAATCAATTCATGGAGTGAGTTGTATGTTTTGCGATAGTCTGTCTCTGACAAGGAAGCACAGGTGATATAGGTGCGAACACAGGAAGCTTGCAGCCCCTCGCTGCCTGCAGACACAGAGCAGCCACACTAGAAGAGCGGCCTAAGCCGTAGGCGAAATGTGCTCATTCGCTTTGGCGCGACGTCGAACTATAAATAAGGCTGTCACTAGCGTGAGCGTTGCGTGAGCGTCGTGTAAAGTCGGAAAAGTCATCTGCATGGATGATTGCCAAGTTTGGGGAGCGTTTCGTAGTACGATCAGTGCAATGGGGACACGGAAACTTGTTGTGTCCCAGTGTTTTGCAGTTGGACGACAAGAGTTTTACACAGTAGCAAAGAGCGAGGCACTGAGTTGGCATGAACAATGGAGAGCACAATGGGGCTCGAGATGTGCTTGTTACCTCAGGTGCTGTGTGATTGTGGACAAGGAGTGAAATGGACCAATTTGTGACCGCCCTTTCAATTTAAGACGTTCAAAACAGACGGAATTTGCATTCGTAATACCAGAGCATCGAAACTACTTGGAACTCTTGTGTATATGAACGTGTCCGCGCCTTTGTATTCTGGTACCTTCGCCGCTACAAACCAACCAAACATCGTGTCCGTGCACATCAGAGTCGCAAAGAATGGAGAATAGCCAGGCTTGGTCGCGTGTGTAGTTGTAGCTCAGTTGGCAGATCGTTCGCTTAGCGTGTGAACGGTCTCGGGTTCAAGCCCCGGCTCCTCCATGTTTTGTGGTCAGTGCATGGTAAGTGTTGGTCGCGGCGAACATAAACGCACGCAAGAAGTTGCAAAACCAGCGTCACAGACTGATATGATGTATACTGTCATAAGGAGAGCAAGATGTAAGTGTGGGGACCGGCTGTTATCGTTGTGTTATCGAGTGCAGATCTCTCTTAGGTATCACGGCTTAACGTCATTGAAGTCTAGAGGTGGACAACACGTTCGTCTTACTCAGAGCGGTGTCTGAACTCTATTTTCGACGTTATGCGTGCCACTTTCATTGTGGCCAACTACGATTCGATACAGAATGCACGAAACCTGAAAGACACCCTCACTGATACATAGAGAGTAGTGTTTGTCTGCGGAATAATGGGAGTGCAAGGGTCTGTGACGTTGATATGACTGTATGTAGCACTACTAGTTATCGGGGGGGTGGGCGTAGCTCAGATGGTAGAGCGCTCGTTTAGTGTGCGAGAGGTACTGGGATCGATACCCAGCGCCTCCAGAATTTTTAACACACCTACATGCGCACCTTGCCATGCAAGTGGAATAATTCCCAACCGGCAGAGGTGTGTAGGCAGATACAAGCGAACGATTAGCATCCACAATTGCGCCGATTCCACGTAAATCCCACTGCACGTTCCCATTCTTTGCGTGCAGTCGGCTGCTACTGGTGTTGCTGGTTGTGACTGCTGATAACAGATGCCGTAGCAATCAATTCATGGAGTGAGTTGTATGTTTTGCGATAGTCTGTCTCTGACAAGGAAGCACAGGTGATATAGGTGCGAACACAGGAAGCTTGCAGCCCCTCGCTGCCTGCAGACACAGAGCAGCCACACTAGAAGAGCGGCCTAAGCCGTAGGCGAAATGTGCTCATTCGCTTTTGCGCGACGTCGAACTATAAATAAGGCTGTCACTAGCGTGAGCGTTGCGTGAGCGTCGTGTAAAGTCGGAAAAGTCATCTGCATGGATGATTGCCAAGTTTGGGGAGCGTTTCGTAGTACGATCAGTGCAATGGGGACACGGAAACTTGTTGTGTCCCAGTGTTTTGCAGTTGGACGACAAGAGTTTTACACAGTAGCAAAGAGCGAGGCACTGAGTTGGCATGAACAATGGAGAGCACAATGGGGCTCGAGATGTGCTTGTTACCTCAGGTGCTGTGTGATTGTGGACAAGGAGTGAAATGGACCAATTTGTGACCGCCCTTTCAATTTAAGACGTTCAAAACAGACGGAATTTGCATTCGTAATACCAGAGCATCGAAACTACTTGGAACTCTTGTGTATATGAACGTGTCCGCGCCTTTGTATTCTGGTACCTTCGCCGCTACAAACCAACCAAACATCGTGTCCGTGCACATCAGAGTCGCAAAGAATGGAGAATAGCCAGGCTTGGTCGCGTGTGTAGCTGTAGCTCAGTTGGCAGATCGTTCGCTTAGCGTGTGAACGGTCTCGGGTTCAAGCCCCGGCTCCTCCATGTTTTGTGGTCAGTGCATGGTAAGTGTTGGTCGCGGCGAACATAAACGCACGCAAGAAGTTGCAAAACCAGCGTCACAGACTGATATGATGTATACTGTCATAAGGAGAGCAAGATGTAAGTGTGGGGACCGGCTGTTATCGTGGTGTTATCGAGTGCAGATCTCTCTTAGGTATCACGGCTTAACGTCATTGAAGTCTAGAGGTGGACAACACGTTCGTCTTACTCAGAGCGGTGTCTGAACTCTATTTTCGACGTTATGCGTGCCACTTTCATTGTGGCCAACTACGATTCGATACAGAATGCACGAAACCTGAAAGACACCCTCACTGATACATAGAGAGTAGTGTTTGTCTGCGGAATAATGGGAGTGCAAGGGTCTGTGACGTTGATATGACTGTATGTAGCACTACTAGTTATCGGGGGGGTGGGCGTAGCTCAGATGGTAGAGCGCTCGTTTAGTGTGCGAGAGGTACTGGGATCGATACCCAGCGCCTCCAGAATTTTTAACACACCTACATGCGCACCTTGCCATGCAAGTGGAATAATTCCCAACCGGCAGAGGTGTGTAGGCAGATACAAGCGAACGATTAGCATCCACAATTGCGCCGATTCCACGTAAATCCCACTGCACGTTCCCATTCTTTGCGTGCAGTCGGCTGCTACTGGTGTTGCTGGTTGTGACTGCTGATAACAGATGCCGTAGCAATCAATTCATGGAGTGAGTTGTATGTTTTGCGATAGTCTGTCTCTGACAAGGAAGCACAGGTGATATAGGTGCGAACACAGGAAGCTTGCAGCCCCTCGCTGCCTGCAGACACAGAGCAGCCACACTAGAAGAGCGGCCTAAGCCGTAGGCGAAATGTGCTCATTCGCTTTTGCGCGACGTCGAACTATAAATAAGGCTGTCACTAGCGTGAGCGTTGCGTGAGCGTCGTGTAAAGTCGGAAAAGTCATCTGCATGGGTGATTGCCAAGTTTGGGGAGCGTTTCGTAGTACGATCAGTGCAATGGGGACACGGAAACTTGTTGTGTCCCAGTGTTTTGCAGTTGGACGACAAGAGTTTTACACAGTAGCAAAGAGCGAGGCACTGAGTTGGCATGAACAATGGAGAGCACAATGGGGCTCGAGATGTGCTTGTTACCTCAGGTGCTGTGTGATTGTGGACAAGGAGTGAAATGGACCAATTTGTGACCGCCCTTTCAATTTAAGACGTTCAAAACAGACGGAATTTGCATTCGTAATACCAGAGCATCGAAACTACTTGGAACTCTTGTGTATATGAACGTGTCCGCGCCTTTGTATTCTGGTACCTTCGCCGCTACAAACCAACCAAACATCGTGTCCGTGCACATCAGAGTCGCAAAGAATGGAGAATAGCCAGGCTTGGTCGCGTGTGTAGCTGTAGCTCAGTTGGCAGATCGTTCGCTTAGCGTGTGAACGGTCTCGGGTTCAAGCCCCGGCTCCTCCATGTTTTGTGGTCAGTGCATGGTAAGTGTTGGTCGCGGCGAACATAAACGCACGCAAGAAGTTGCAAAACCAGCGTCACAGACTGATATGATGTATACTGTCATAAGGAGAGCAAGATGTAAGTGTGGGGACCGGCTGTTATCGTGGTGTTATCGAGTGCAGATCTCTCTTAGGTATCACGGCTTAACGTCATTGAAGTCTAGAGGTGGACAACACGTTCGTCTTACTCAGAGCGGTGTCTGAACTCTATTTTCGACGTTATGCGTGCCACTTTCATTGTGGCCAACTACGATTCGATACAGAATGCACGAAACCTGAAAGACACCCTCACTGATACATAGAGAGTAGTGTTTGTCTGCGGAATAATGGGAGTGCAAGGGTCTGTGACGTTGATATGACTGTATGTAGCACTACTAGTTATCGGGGGGGTGGGCGTAGCTCAGATGGTAGAGCGCTCGTTTAGTGTGCGAGAGGTACTGGGATCGATACCCAGCGCCTCCAGAATTTTTAACACACCTACATGCGCACCTTGCCATGCAAGTGGAATAATTCCCAACCGGCAGAGGTGTGTAGGCAGATACAAGCGAACGATTAGCATCCACAATTGCGCCGATTCCACGTAAATCCCACTGCACGTTCCCATTCTTTGCGTGCAGTCGGCTGCTACTGGTGTTGCTGGTTGTGACTGCTGATAACAGATGCCGTAGCAATCAATTCATGGAGTGAGTTGTATGTTTTGCGATAGTCTGTCTCTGACAAGGAAGCACAGGTGATATAGGTGCGAACACAGGAAGCTTGCAGCCCCTCGCTGCCTGCAGACACAGAGCAGCCACACTAGAAGAGCGGCCTAAGCCGTAGGCGAAATGTGCTCATTCGCTTTGGCGCGACGTCGAACTATAAATAAGGCTGTCACTAGCGTGAGCGTTGCGTGAGCGTCGTGTAAAGTCGGAAAAGTCATCTGCATGGATGATTGCCAAGTTTGGGGAGCGTTTCGTAGTACGATCAGTGCAATGGGGACACGGAAACTTGTTGTGTCCCAGTGTTTTGCAGTTGGACGACAAGAGTTTTACACAGTAGCAAAGAGCGAGGCACTGAGTTGGCATGAACAATGGAGAGCACAATGGGGCTCGAGATGTGCTTGTTACCTCAGGTGCTGTGTGATTGTGGACAAGGAGTGAAATGGACCAATTTGTGACCGCCCTTTCAATTTAAGACGTTCAAAACAGACGGAATTTGCATTCGTAATACCAGAGCATCGAAACTACTTGGAACTCTTGTGTATATGAACGTGTCCGCGCCTTTGTATTCTGGTACCTTCGCCGCTACAAACCAACCAAACATCGTGTCCGTGCACATCAGAGTCGCAAAGAATGGAGAATAGCCAGGCTTGGTCGCGTGTGTAGCTGTAGCTCAGTTGGCAGATCGTTCGCTTAGCGTGTGAACGGTCTCGGGTTCAAGCCCCGGCTCCTCCATGTTTTGTGGTCAGTGCATGGTAAGTGTTGGTCGCGGCGAACATAAACGCACGCAAGAAGTTGCAAAACCAGCGTCACAGACTGATATGATGTATACTGTCATAAGGAGAGCAAGATGTAAGTGTGGGGACCGGCTGTTATCGTGGTGTTATCGAGTGCAGATCTCTCTTAGGTATCACGGCTTAACGTCATTGAAGTCTAGAGGTGGACAACACGTTCGTCTTACTCAGAGCGGTGTCTGAACTCTATTTTCGACGTTATGCGTGCCACTTTCATTGTGGCCAACTACGATTCGATACAGAATGCACGAAACCTGAAAGACACCCTCACTGATACATAGAGAGTAGTGTTTGTCTGCGGAATAATGGGAGTGCAAGGGTCTGTGACGTTGATATGACTGTATGTAGCACTACTAGTTATCGGGGGGTTGGGCGTAGCTCAGATGGTAGAGCGCCCGTTTAGTGTGCGAGAGGTACTGGGATCGATACCCAGCGCCTCCAGAATTTTTAACACACCTACATGCGCACCTTGCCATGCAAGTGGAATAATTCCCAACCGGCAGAGGTGTGTAGGCAGATACAAGCGAACGATTAGCATCCACAATTGCGCCGATTCCACGTAAATCCCACTGCACGTTCCCATTCTTTGCGTGCAGTCGGCTGCTACTGGTGTTGCTGGTTGTGACTGCTGATAACAGATGCCGTAGCAATCAATTCATGGAGTGAGTTGTATGTTTTGCGATAGTCTGTCTCTGACAAGGAAGCACAGGTGATATAGGTGCGAACACAGGAAGCTTGCAGCCCCTCGCTGCCTGCAGACACAGAGCAGCCACACTAGAAGAGCGGCCTAAGCCGTAGGCGAAATGTGCTCATTCGCTTTGGCGCGACGTCGAACTATAAATAAGGCTGTCACTAGCGTGAGCGTTGCGTGAGCGTCGTGTAAAGTCGGAAAAGTCATCTGCATGGGTGATTGCCAAGTTTGGGGAGCGTTTCGTAGTACGATCAGTGCAATGGGGACACGGAAACTTGTTGTGTCCCAGTGTTTTGCAGTTGGACGACAAGAGTTTTACACAGTAGCAAAGAGCGAGGCACTGAGTTGGCATGAACAATGGAGAGCACAATGGGGCTCGAGATGTGCTTGTTACCTCAGGTGCTGTGTGATTGTGGACAAGGAGTGAAATGGACCAATTTGTGACCGCCCTTTCAATTTAAGACGTTCAAAACAGACGGAATTTGCATTCGTAATACCAGAGCATCGAAACTACTTGGAACTCTTGTGTATATGAACGTGTCCGCGCCTTTGTATTCTGGTACCTTCGCCGCTACAAACCAACCAAACATCGTGTCCGTGCACATCAGAGTCGCAAAGAATGGAGAATAGCCAGCCTTGGTCGCGTGTGTAGCTGTAGCTCAGTTGGCAGATCGTTCGCTTAGCGTGTGAACGGTCTCGGGTTCAAGCCCCGGCTCCTCCATGTTTTGTGGTCAGTGCATGGTAAGTGTTGGTCGCGGCGAACATAAACGCACGCAAGAAGTTGCAAAACCAGCGTCACAGACTGATATGATGTATACTGTCATAAGGAGAGCAAGATGTAAGTGTGGGGACCGGCTGTTATCGTGGTGTTATCGAGTGCAGATCTCTCTTAGGTATCACGGCTTAACGTCATTGAAGTCTAGAGGTGGACAACACGTTCGTCTTACTCAGAGCGGTGTCTGAACTCTATTTTCGACGTTATGCGTGCCACTTTCATTGTGGCCAACTACGATTCGATACAGAATGCACGAAACCTGAAAGACACCCTCACTGATACATAGAGAGTAGTGTTTGTCTGCGGAATAATGGGAGTGCAAGGGTCTGTGACGTTGATATGACTGTATGTAGCACTACTAGTTATCGGGGGGGTGGGCGTAGCTCAGATGGTAGAGCGCTCGTTTAGTGTGCGAGAGGTACTGGGATCGATACCCAGCGCCTCCAGAATTTTTAACACACCTACATGCGCACCTTGCCATGCAAGTGGAATAATTCCCAACCGGCAGAGGTGTGTAGGCAGATACAAGCGAACGATTAGCATCCACAATTGCGCCGATTCCACGTAAATCCCACTGCACGTTCCCATTCTTTGCGTGCAGTCGGCTGCTACTGGTGTTGCTGGTTGTGACTGCTGATAACAGATGCCGTAGCAATCAATTCATGGAGTGAGTTGTATGTTTTGCGATAGTCTGTCTCTGACAAGGAAGCACAGGTGATATAGGTGCGAACACAGGAAGCTTGCAGCCCCTCGCTGCCTGCAGACACAGAGCAGCCACACTAGAAGAGCGGCCTAAGCCGTAGGCGAAATGTGCTCATTCGCTTTGGCGCGACGTCGAACTATAAATAAGGCTGTCACTAGCGTGAGCGTTGCGTGAGCGTCGTGTAAAGTCGGAAAAGTCATCTGCATGGGTGATTGCCAAGTTTGGGGAGCGTTTCGTAGTACGATCAGTGCAATGGGGACACGGAAACTTGTTGTGTCCCAGTGTTTTGCAGTTGGACGACAAGAGTTTTACACAGTAGCAAAGAGCGAGGCACTGAGTTGGCATGAACAATGGAGAGCACAATGGGGCTCGAGATGTGCTTGTTACCTCAGGTGCTGTGTGATTGTGGACAAGGAGTGAAATGGACCAATTTGTGACCGCCCTTTCAATTTAAGACGTTCAAAACAGACGGAATTTGCATTCGTAATACCAGAGCATCGAAACTACTTGGAACTCTTGTGTATATGAACGTGTCCGCGCCTTTGTATTCTGGTACCTTCGCCGCTACAAACCAACCAAACATCGTGTCCGTGCACATCAGAGTCGCAAAGAATGGAGAATAGCCAGGCTTGGTCGCGTGTGTAGCTGTAGCTCAGTTGGCAGATCGTTCGCTTAGCGTGTGAACGGTCTCGGGTTCAAGCCCCGGCTCCTCCATGTTTTGTGGTCAGTGCATGGTAAGTGTTGGTCGCGGCGAACATAAACGCACGCAAGAAGTTGCAAAACCAGCGTCACAGACTGATATGATGTATACTGTCATAAGGAGAGCAAGATGTAAGTGTGGGGACCGGCTGTTATCGTGGTGTTATCGAGTGCAGATCTCTCTTAGGTATCACGGCTTAACGTCATTGAAGTCTAGAGGTGGACAACACGTTCGTCTTACTCAGAGCGGTGTCTGAACTCTATTTTCGACGTTATGCGTGCCACTTTCATTGTGGCCAACTACGATTCGATACAGAATGCACGAAACCTGAAAGACACCCTCACTGATACATAGAGAGTAGTGTTTGTCTGCGGAATAATGGGAGTGCAAGGGTCTGTGACGTTGATATGACTGTATGTAGCACTACTAGTTATCGGGGGGGTGGGCGTAGCTCAGATGGTAGAGCGCTCGTTTAGTGTGCGAGAGGTACTGGGATCGATACCCAGCGCCTCCAGAATTTTTAACACACCTACATGCGCACCTTGCCATGCAAGTGGAATAATTCCCAACCGGCAGAGGTGTGTAGGCAGATACAAGCGAACGATTAGCATCCACAATTGCGCCGATTCCACGTAAATCCCACTGCACGTTCCCATTCTTTGCGTGCAGTCGGCTGCTACTGGTGTTGCTGGTTGTGACTGCTGATAACAGATGCCGTAGCAATCAATTCATGGAGTGAGTTGTATGTTTTGCGATAGTCTGTCTCTGACAAGGAAGCACAGGTGATATAGGTGCGAACACAGGAAGCTTGCAGCCCCTCGCTGCCTGCAGACACAGAGCAGCCACACTAGAAGAGCGGCCTAAGCCGTAGGCGAAATGTGCTCATTCGCTTTGGCGCGACGTCGAACTATAAATAAGGCTGTCACTAGCGTGAGCGTTGCGTGAGCGTCGTGTAAAGTCGGAAAAGTCATCTGCATGGGTGATTGCCAAGTTTGGGGAGCGTTTCGTAGTACGATCAGTGCAATGGGGACACGGAAACTTGTTGTGTCCCAGTGTTTTGCAGTTGGACGACAAGAGTTTTACACAGTAGCAAAGAGCGAGGCACTGAGTTGGCATGAACAATGGAGAGCACAATGGGGCTCGAGATGTGCTTGTTACCTCAGGTGCTGTGTGATTGTGGACAAGGAGTGAAATGGACCAATTTGTGACCGCCCTTTCAATTTAAGACGTTCAAAACAGACGGAATTTGCATTCGTAATACCAGAGCATCGAAACTACTTGGAACTCTTGTGTATATGAACGTGTCCGCGCCTTTGTATTCTGGTACCTTCGCCGCTACAAACCAACCAAACATCGTGTCCGTGCACATCAGAGTCGCAAAGAATGGAGAATAGCCAGGCTTGGTCGCGTGTGTAGCTGTAGCTCAGTTGGCAGATCGTTCGCTTAGCGTGTGAACGGTCTCGGGTTCAAGCCCCGGCTCCTCCATGTTTTGTGGTCAGTGCATGGTAAGTGTTGGTCGCGGCGAACATAAACGCACGCAAGAAGTTGCAAAACCAGCGTCACAGACTGATATGATGTATACTGTCATAAGGAGAGCAAGATGTAAGTGTGGGGACCGGCTGTTATCGTGGTGTTATCGAGTGCAGATCTCTCTTAGGTATCACGGCTTAACGTCATTGAAGTCTAGAGGTGGACAACACGTTCGTCTTACTCAGAGCGGTGTCTGAACTCTATTTTCGACGTTATGCGTGCCACTTTCATTGTGGCCAACTACGATTCGATACAGAATGCACGAAACCTGAAAGACACCCTCACTGATACATAGAGAGTAGTGTTTGTCTGCGGAATAATGGGAGTGCAAGGGTCTGTGACGTTGATATGACTGTATGTAGCACTACTAGTTATCGGGGGGGTGGGCGTAGCTCAGATGGTAGAGCGCTCGTTTAGTGTGCGAGAGGTACTGGGATCGATACCCAGCGCCTCCAGAATTTTTAACACACCTACATGCGCACCTTGCCATGCAAGTGGAATAATTCCCAACCGGCAGAGGTGTGTAGGCAGATACAAGCGAACGATTAGCATCCACAATTGCGCCGATTCCACGTAAATCCCACTGCACGTTCCCATTCTTTGCGTGCAGTCGGCTGCTACTGGTGTTGCTGGTTGTGACTGCTGATAACAGATGCCGTAGCAATCAATTCATGGAGTGAGTTGTATGTTTTGCGATAGTCTGTCTCTGACAAGGAAGCACAGGTGATATAGGTGCGAACACAGGAAGCTTGCAGCCCCTCGCTGCCTGCAGACACAGAGCAGCCACACTAGAAGAGCGGCCTAAGCCGTAGGCGAAATGTGCTCATTCGCTTTGGCGCGACGTCGAACTATAAATAAGGCTGTCACTAGCGTGAGCGTTGCGTGAGCGTCGTGTAAAGTCGGAAAAGTCATCTGCATGGGTGATTGCCAAGTTTGGGGAGCGTTTCGTAGTACGATCAGTGCAATGGGGACACGGAAACTTGTTGTGTCCCAGTGTTTTGCAGTTGGACGACAAGAGTTTTACACAGTAGCAAAGAGCGAGGCACTGAGTTGGCATGAACAATGGAGAGCACAATGGGGCTCGAGATGTGCTTGTTACCTCAGGTGCTGTGTGATTGTGGACAAGGAGTGAAATGGACCAATTTGTGACCGCCCTTTCAATTTAAGACGTTCAAAACAGACGGAATTTGCATTCGTAATACCAGAGCATCGAAACTACTTGGAACTCTTGTGTATATGAACGTGTCCGCGCCTTTGTATTCTGGTACCTTCGCCGCTACAAACCAACCAAACATCGTGTCCGTGCACATCAGAGTCGCAAAGAATGGAGAATAGCCAGGCTTGGTCGCGTGTGTAGCTGTAGCTCAGTTGGCAGATCGTTCGCTTAGCGTGTGAACGGTCTCGGGTTCAAGCCCCGGCTCCTCCATGTTTTGTGGTCAGTGCATGGTAAGTGTTGGTCGCGGCGAACATAAACGCACGCAAGAAGTTGCAAAACCAGCGTCACAGACTGATATGATGTATACTGTCATAAGGAGAGCAAGATGTAAGTGTGGGGACCGGCTGTTATCGTGGTGTTATCGAGTGCAGATCTCTCTTAGGTATCACGGCTTAACGTCATTGAAGTCTAGAGGTGGACAACACGTTCGTCTTACTCAGAGCGGTGTCTGAACTCTATTTTCGACGTTATGCGTGCCACTTTCATTGTGGCCAACTACGATTCGATACAGAATGCACGAAACCTGAAAGACACCCTCACTGATACATAGAGAGTAGTGTTTGTCTGCGGAATAATGGGAGTGCAAGGGTCTGTGACGTTGATATGACTGTATGTAGCACTACTAGTTATCGGGGGGGTGGGCGTAGCTCAGATGGTAGAGCGCTCGTTTAGTGTGCGAGAGGTACTGGGATCGATACCCAGCGCCTCCAGAATTTTTAACACACCTACATGCGCACCTTGCCATGCAAGTGGAATAATTCCCAACCGGCAGAGGTGTGTAGGCAGATACAAGCGAACGATTAGCATCCACAATTGCGCCGATTCCACGTAAATCCCACTGCACGTTCCCATTCTTTGCGTGCAGTCGGCTGCTACTGGTGTTGCTGGTTGTGACTGCTGATAACAGATGCCGTAGCAATCAATTCATGGAGTGAGTTGTATGTTTTGCGATAGTCTGTCTCTGACAAGGAAGCACAGGTGATATAGGTGCGAACACAGGAAGCTTGCAGCCCCTCGCTGCCTGCAGACACAGAGCAGCCACACTAGAAGAGCGGCCTAAGCCGTAGGCGAAATGTGCTCATTCGCTTTTGCGCGACGTCGAACTATAAATAAGGCTGTCACTAGCGTGAGCGTTGCGTGAGCGTCGTGTAAAGTCAGAAAAGTCATCTGCATAGGTGATTGCCAAGTTTGGGGAGCGTTTCGTAGTACGATCAGTGCAATGGGGACACGGAAACTTGTTGTGTCCCAGTGTTTTGCAGTTGGACGACAAGAGTTTTACACAGTAGCAAAGAGCGAGGCACTGAGTTGGCGATGAACAATATCTGTCTCGCGTGTGT
>NW_026062311.1:0-10000 GCF_023897955.1 Schistocerca gregaria
ACACTAGATCGCGTGTTAGTTACGGATCCAATTTGCCGACTTCCCTTACCTACATTATTCTATCGACTAGAGGCTCTTCACCTTGGAGACCTGCTGCGGATATGGGTACGAACCGGCGCGACACCTCCACGTGGCCCTCTCCCGGATTTTCAAGGTCCGAGGGGAAGATCGGGACACCGCCGCAACTGCGGTGCTCTTCGCGTTCCAAACCCTATCTCCCTGCTAGAGGATTCCAGGGAACTCGAACGCTCATGCAGAAAAGAAAACTCTTCCCCGATCTCCCGACGGCGTCTCCGGGTCCTTTTGGGTTACCCCGACGAGCATCTCTAAAAGAGGGGCCCGACTTATATCGGTTCCGCTGCCGGGTTCCGGAATAGGAACCGGATTCCCTTTCGCCCAACGGGGGCCAGCACAAAGTGCATCATGCTATGACGGCCCCCATCAACATCGGATTTCTCCTAGGGCTTAGGATCGACTGACTCGTGTGCAACGGCTGTTCACACGAAACCCTTCTCCGCGTCAGCCCTCCAGGGCCTCGCTGGAGTATTTGCTACTACCACCAAGATCTGCACCGACGGCGGCTCCAGGCAGGCTCACGCCCAGACCCTTCTGCGCCCACCGCCGCGACCCTCCTACTCGTCAGGGCTTCGCGGCCGGCCGCGAGGACCGGCCATGACTGCCAGACTGACGGCCGAGTATAGGCACGACGCTTCAGCGCCATCCATTTTCAGGGCTAGTTGCTTCGGCAGGTGAGTTGTTACACACTCCTTAGCGGATTCCGACTTCCATGGCCACCGTCCTGCTGTCTTAAGCAACCAACGCCTTTCATGGTTTCCCATGAGCGTCGATTCGGGCGCCTTAACTCGGCGTTTGGTTCATCCCACAGCGCCAGTTCTGCTTACCAAAAGTGGCCCACTTGGCACTCCGATCCGAGTCGTTTGCTCGCGGCTTCAGCATATCAAGCAAGCCGGAGATCTCACCCATTTAAAGTTTGAGAATAGGTTGAGGTCGTTTCGGCCCCAAGGCCTCTAATCATTCGCTTTACCGGATGAGACTCGTACGAGCACCAGCTATCCTGAGGGAAACTTCGGAGGGAACCAGCTACTAGATGGTTCGATTAGTCTTTCGCCCCTATACCCAGCTCCGACGATCGATTTGCACGTCAGAATCGCTACGGACCTCCATCAGGGTTTCCCCTGACTTCGTCCTGGCCAGGCATAGTTCACCATCTTTCGGGTCCCAACGTGTACGCTCTAGGTGCGCCTCACCTCGCAATGAGGACGAGACGCCCCGGGAGTGCGGAGGCCGCCGCCCCGTGAAGGGCGGGGAAGCCCCATCCTCCCTCGGCCCGCGCAAGGCGAGACCTTCACTTTCATTACGCCTTTAGGTTTCGTACAGCCCAATGACTCGCGCACATGTTAGACTCCTTGGTCCGTGTTTCAAGACGGGTCGTGAAATTGTCCAAAGCTGAAGCGCCGCTGACGGGAGCGATTATTCCGCCCGAGAGCATCCCGAGCCAACAGCGGCGCGGGTCCGGGGCCGGGCCAGGTAGGTCCGTCATCCGGGAAGAACCGCGCGCGCTTGCCGGGAGCCCGAGCGCCCAAAGGGGCGAATCGACTCCTCCAGATATACCGCCGAGCAGCCAGCCAGGACACCGGGGCTCTGCCCAACAGACGCGAACCGAGGCCCGCGGAAGGACAGGCTGCGCACCCGGGCCGTAGGCCGGCACCCAGCGGGTCGCGACGTCCTACTAGGGGAGAAGTGCGGCCCACCGCACACCGGAACGGCCCCACCCCGCGGCGAGTGGAAAGGCAACCGGACACGACCCCGCCGCGGATTGCTCCGCGCGGGCGGCCGGCCCCATCTGCCGAGGGCGGGGGCCAGTGGCCGGATGGGCGTGAATCTCACCCGTTCGACCTTTCGGACTTCTCACGTTTACCCCAGAACGGTTTCACGTACTTTTGAACTCTCTCTTCAAAGTTCTTTTCAACTTTCCCTCACGGTACTTGTTCGCTATCGGTCTCGTGGTCATATTTAGTCTCAGATGGAGTTTACCACCCACTTGGAGCTGCACTCTCAAGCAACCCGACTCGAAGGAGAGGTCCCGCCGACGCTCGCACCGGCCGCTACGGGCCTGGCACCCTCTACGGGCCGTGGCCTCATTCAAGTTGGACTTGGGCTCGGCGCGAGGCGTCGGGGTAGTGGACCCTCCCAAACACCACATGCCACGACAGGCGGCAGCCTGCGGGGTTCGGTGCTGGACTCTTCCCTGTTCGCTCGCCGCTACTGGGGGAATCCTTGTTAGTTTCTTTTCCTCCGCTTAGTAATATGCTTAAATTCAGCGGGTAGTCTCGCCTGCTCTGAGGTCGTTGTACGAGGTGTCGCACGCCACACCGCCAGCCGGCTGTGCACGCTACCGAGAAAGTACCGGTATGCGAACCGCCAGGCGACGGGCGCGCATCGCACGTTTAAGGAGACGCGGCCGGCCACACAGGCGACCACGACACTCCCACGTCTCCGAAGCGGGACAAACGCCGCGCGCTTCAGTATACGTAGCCGACCCTCAGCCAGACGTGGCCCGGGAACGGAATCCATGGACCGCAATGTGCGTTCGAAACGTCGATGTTCATGTGTCCTGCAGTTCACATGTCGACGCGCAATTTGCTGCGTTCTTCATCGACCCACGAGCCGAGTGATCCACCGTCCTGGGTGATCTTTTCCTTTTCAGTCTCCCACTGTCTCTTTCAAGACAGTAGCATTTGCGGGACTGAGGCGTCTGACGGCCCCTGTTCCACTATTTTTTTTGTGTCCAACGGCCTCACAGCCGATGGGCGTCGTACGGCTCCACACCGGAGCGGACAGGCACTCGGGCGAACGTCATTCAAAACCGGCGCCAGGCGCCAGGTACCGCAGGCCAGCCGCTCCAGAGCTTCAGCGCTCGTACCACACAACAACAACACTTCCGCTAGTTTTGAGAGGCACGCGTGGTTCCGCACGCGGCGCACGGCCACTGCCGTACAGGTAGCGTGTTGCGCGACACGACACGCACATCGAAAGACATGCAGTCTAGTCGGTAATGATCCTTCCGCAGGTTCACCTACGGAAACCTTGTTACGACTTTTACTTCCTCTAAATGATCAAGTTTGGTCATCTTTCCGGTAGCATCGGCAACGACAGAGTCGATGCCGCGTACCAGTCCGAAGACCTCACTAAATCATTCAATCGGTAGTAGCGACACTAGATCGCGTGTTGCAGGGACGTAATCAACGCGAGCTTATGACTCGCGCTTACTGGAATTCCTCGTTCATGGGGAACAATTGCTAAGCCCCAATCCCTAGCACGAAGGAGGTTCAGCGGGTTACCCCGACCTTTCGGCCTAGGATGACACGCTGATTCCTTCAGTGTAGCGCGCGTGCGGCCCAGAACATCTAAGGGCATCACAGACCTGTTATTGCTCAATCTCGTGCGGCTAGAAGCCGCCTGTCCCTCTAAGAAGAAAAGTAATCGCTGACAGCACGAAGGATGTCACGCGACTAGTTAGCAGGCTAGAGTCTCGTTCGTTATCGGAATTAACCAGACAAATCGCTCCACCAACTAAGAACGGCCATGCACCACCACCCACCGAATCAAGAAAGAGCTATCAATCTGTCAATCCTTCCGGTGTCCGGGCCTGGTGAGGTTTCCCGTGTTGAGTCAAATTAAGCCGCAGGCTCCACTCCTGGTGGTGCCCTTCCGTCAATTCCTTTAAGTTTCAGCTTTTGCAACCATACTTCCCCCGGAACCCAAAAGCTTTGGTTTCCCGGAGGCTGCCCGCCGAGTCATCGGAGGAACTGCGGCGGATCGCTGGCTGGCATCGTTTATGGTTAGAACTAGGGCGGTATCTGATCGCCTTCGAACCTCTAACTTTCGTTCTTGATTAATGAAAACATACTTGGCAAATGCTTTCGCTTCTGTTCGTCTTGCGACGATCCAAGAATTTCACCTCTAA
Source organism: Schistocerca gregaria (assembly GCF_023897955.1). Classification (NCBI taxonomy): domain Eukaryota; kingdom Metazoa; phylum Arthropoda; class Insecta; order Orthoptera; family Acrididae; genus Schistocerca; species Schistocerca gregaria. The sequence continues at coordinate 3,989 of NW_026062311.1, forward strand.
CGTCGCAATACGAATGCCCCCGCCTGTCCCTATTAATCATTACCTCGGGTTCCGAAAACCAACAAAATAGAACCGAGGTCCTATTCCATTATTCCATGCACACAGTATTCAGGCGGGCTTGCCTGCTTTAAGCACTCTAATTTGTTCAAAGTAAACGTGCCGGCCCACCGAGACACTCAACAAAGAGCACCCTGGTAGGATTTAAACGGGGTCCGCCTCGGGACGCGAAAGCACCCCTTCGGCTCGCCCCACCGGCAGGACGTCCCACGATACATGCCAGTTAAACACCGACGGGCGGTGAACCAACAGCGTGGGACACAAATCCAACTACGAGCTTTTTAACCGCAACAACTTTAATATACGCTATTGGAGCTGGGAATTACCGCGGCTGCTGGCACCAGACTTGCCCTCCAATAGATACTCGTTAAAGGATTTAAAGTGTACTCATTCCGATTACGGGGCCTCGGATGAGTCCCGTATCGTTATTTTTCGTCACTACCTCCCCGTGCCGGGAGTGGGTAATTTGCGCGCCTGCTGCCTTCCTTGGATGTGGTAGCCGTTTCTCAGGCTCCCTCTCCGGAATCGAACCCTGATTCCCCGTTACCCGTTACAACCATGGTAGGCGCAGAACCTACCATCGACAGTTGATAAGGCAGACATTTGAAAGATGCGTCGCCGGTACGAGGACCGTGCGATCAGCCCAAAGTTATTCAGAGTCACCAAGGCAAACGGACCAGACAAGCCAATCCGATTGGTTTTGATCTAATAAAAGCGTCCCTTCCATCTCTGGTCGGGACTCTGTTTGCATGTATTAGCTCTAGAATTACCACAGTTATCCAAGTAACGTGGGTACGATCTAAGGAACCATAACTGATTTAATGAGCCATTCGCGGTTTTCACCTTAATGCGGCTTGTACTGAGACATGCATGGCTTAATCTTTGAGACAAGCATATGACTACTGGCAGGATCAACCAGGGAGCTGCGTCAACTAGAGCTGAGCAGCCGGCCGCCCGGGAGTGTGTCCCGGGGGCCCGCGCGAACACGCAAGCGTCCGCTCAATTATTCTGCAAACAGGAGGAGGCCGAGCTCCCCTGCACGATACACCTCGAAACCCTCTCAGGTCCCGGCGGCGCGCAGCGCCGTCCTAGGTACTTGGTCGGTTTCGAGAGAGGCGCAATCGCCCGGAGTTAGGCGAGTAGACGGTTTTAGTGCGAACACCCTTGCTCCCAACTGAGCTTGCCGCTGCCGACAGAGGCCCGGGAGCGTGCTGTCGTGGCATTGCCGGCGGGAGACAACACGCGCCACCTATGGTGACCGGCAGCTCCAACGCCAGCGCCACACAAGGGCAAAGCCCCACTTGGGTGCAGAAGCGAACTCTCCCAGCACAGCGCACGCGCCAACACGTCCGCACAACTGCGATACAAACCACCTGCGAGAACCGCTGGGGCGACCGAGCAGCAGACGGCGTCGCGGCGCCGAGTGCCAGGCGGCGGCGCATCCTCAACGCACACAGTCCTCAATCAGACCAGCACACTGCAGATGTCCACCGCGCTTCGCACCAGGCTCGGCTGAACCAACTTTGGCCGCCAGGCGCCGCGTGCAGGGTGCGCCGCAGCGTAGCTGCGCCGCCTGCCGGGCCCGTCGGCTGGCGCTCCTGCCACTCGGCGCCCCCCACCAGCCGCCTGTTGCGCGTGCGCCCACGCAGCGCGCGGCCAACACGCCGGGCGGCCCCCCTTCACCGGCCGGGGGGGAACAGTCCCACCAAGCCACCGCCGCGTATCGCTTCATACCCACATGGGCCTAGTCACGCGTGTGGATGTGGCGGGTACCGCTGAAACAACCGGTTAATAGCTGTACCGATCGTCGCCATCACAGATTCACCTCCAGCGTGAACAACCGCTCAACAACGGATTTCCAGTTCATTTGCGTATCTTGGGCAGTAAACGTAGATGTCCACCTACATTTGCGAATTCAACAATTCTTGCATGCCAGGATGTCATGTGTCACGACACGCTACATCAGACCACATACACACTGCGACATGTGCAGAAGAGAACACGTGGAAGGTGGCCCGCGCACGTATGCGATGTACCTTCCGCGATCCACTGTCAACCGGCATCTGCGGCATGTCCCAGATATGGAACGCGGTCCACCAGGGTAGCACTTTGTGTGAGGCAATACGACAAAGTCGGAATACACGCGTCACTACATCAGACGGCTCACGCTGACCTGACCTGACCTGACTCACCGCACCACCACCCCCAGCGACCCAGGGTGACATACAATGCGTTCGTACGTTCCTCCCACACGCCTCTACGGCGTACCACAGTGCAACCTAGCTGTTATTGGGAGACGAGACAAGTAGCATCAAGCACAACATATGGAAATTGAGATTCGACACCGTTGGGCACAGCCAGCGTACGGTCACACGTATCACACTACTTCACTCTGTACGTAACGACCGATGATCGGTACAGCGTGTGGGTTACGCGTACGACATCAGCGGACAATGGACACAGACCATACCACGACGTACACTGAGGGCGTCGACATCTGAATGCAACTGAACAGCTGCGAGGCTCATTTAACACACAAACGCCAGACCGACCAGCTTGAGAGGACAGAGACACAAAGAGGGGGACAGAGGGGGACAGAGGGGGGGGAGGGGGGGGTCGGCGATATAGTCCTATTGCAGTACAATTGACAGTGGATAGCAGGAATATGTGGAAAGTAAGCAACACTCGCAAGACATCTACATGAGGATAACAACGACACCAGAGATTCCGAGCAGTGAACTATGTTAGGCAAAAGGGACAACGTGGGTTAGGTTAAGGGACAACGTGGGTTAGGTTAAGGGACAACGTGGGTTAGGTTAAGGGACAACGTGGGTTAGGTTAAGGGACAACGTGGGTTAGGTTAAGGGACAACGTGGGTTAGGTTAAGGGACAACGTGGGTTAGGTTAAGGGACAACGTGGGTTAGGTTAAGGGACAACGTGGGTTAGGTTAAGGGACAACGTGGGTTAGGTTAAGGGACAACGTGGGTTAGGTTAAGGGACAACGTGGGTTAGGTTAAGGGACAACGTGGGTTAGGTTAAGGGACAACGTGGGTTAGGTTAAGGGACAACGTGGGTTAGGTTAAGGGACAACGTGGGTTAGGTTAAGGGACAACGTGGGTTAGGTTAAGGGACAACGTGGGTTAGGTTAAGGGACAACGTGGGTTAGGTTAAGGGACAACGTGGGTTAGGTTAAGGGACAACGTGGGTTAGGTTAAGGGACAACGTGGGTTAGGTTAAGGGACAACGTCGGTTAGGTTAAGGGACAACGTCGGTTAGGTTAAGGGACAACGTCGGTTAGGTAAAGGGACAACGTCGGTTAGGTTAAGGGACAACGTCGGTTAGGTTAAGGGACAACGTGGGTTAGGTTAAGGGACAACGTGGGTTAGGTTAAGGGACAACGTGGGTTAGGTTAAGGGACAACGTGGGTTAGGTTAAGGGACAACGTGGGTTAGGTTAAGGGACAACGTGGGTTAGGTTAAGGGACAACGTGGGTTAGGTTAAGGGACAACTTGAGTTAGGTTAAGGGACAACTTGAGTTAGGTTAAGGGACAACTTGAGTTAGGTTAAGGGACAACTTGAGTTAGGTTAAGGGACAACTTGAGTTAGGTTAAGGGACAACTTGAGTTAGGTTAAGGGACAACTTGAGTTAGGTTAAGGGACAAATTGAGTTAGGTTAAGGGACAACTTGAGTTAGGTTAAGGGACAAATTGAGTTAGGTTAAGGGACAAATTGAGTTAGGTTAAGGGACAAATTGAGTTAGGTTAAGGGACAAATTGAGTTAGGTTAAGGGACAAATTGAGTTAGGTTAAGGGACAACTTGAGTTAGGTTAAGGGACAAATTGAGTTAGGTTAAGGGACAAATTGAGTTAGGTTAAGGGACAAATTGAGTTAGGTTAAGGGACAACTTGAGTTAGGTTAAGGGACAACTTGAGTTAGGTTAAGGGACAACTTGAGTTAGGTTAAGGGACAACTTGAGTTAGGTTAAGGGACAACTTGAGTTAGGTTAAGGGACAACTTGAGTTAGGTTATGGGACAACTTGAGTTAGGTTAAGGGACAACTTGAGTTAGGTTAAGGGACAACTTGAGTTAGGTTAAGGGACAACTTGAGTTAGGTTAAGGGACAACTTGAGTTAGGTTAAGGGACAACTTGAGTTAGGTTAAGGGACAACTTGAGTTAGGTTAAGGGACAACTTGAGTTAGGTTAAGGGACAACTTGAGTTAGGTTAAGGGACAACTTGAGTTAGGTTAAGGGGACAAATTGAGTTAGGTTAAGGGACAAATTGAGTTAGGTTAAGGGACAACTTGAGTTAGGTTAAGGGACAACTTGAGTTAGGTTAAGGGACAAATTGAGTTAGGTTAAGGGACAACTTGAGTTAGGTTAAGGGACAACTTGAGTTAGGTTAAGGGACAACTTGAGTTAGGTTAAGGGACAACTTGAGTTAGGTTAAGGGACAACTTGAGTTAGGTTAAGGGACAACTTGAGTTAGGTTAAGGGACAACTTGAGTTAGGTTAAGGGACAACTTGAGTTAGGTTAAGGGACAACTTGAGTTAGGTTAAGGGACAACTTGAGTTAGGTTAAGGGACAACTTGAGTTAGGTTAAGGGGACAAATTGAGTTAGGTTAAGGGACAAATTGAGTTAGGTTAAGGGACAAATTGAGTTAGGTTAAGGGACAAATTGAGTTAGGTTAAGGGACAACTTGAGTTAGGTTAAGGGACAACGTGGGTTAGGTTAAGGGACAAATTGAGTTAGGTTAAGGGACAACTTGAGTTAGGTTAAGGGACAACTTGAGTTAGTTAAGGGACAACTTGAGTTAGGTTAAGGGACAACTTGAGTTAGGTTAAGGGGACAACTTGAGTTAGGTTAAGGGACAACTTGAGTTAGGTTAAGGGACAACTTGAGTTAGGTTAAGGGACAACTTGAGTTAGGTTAAGGGACAACTTGAGTTAGGTTAAGGGACAACTTGAGTTAGGTTAAGGGACAACTTGAGTTAGGTTAAGGGACAACTTGAGTTAGGTTAAGGGACAACTTGAGTTAGGTTAAGGGACAACTTGAGTTAGGTTAAGGGACAACTTGAGTTAGGTTAAGGGACAACTTGAGTTAGGTTAAGGGGACAAATTGAGTTAGGTTAAGGGACAAATTGAGTTAGGTTAAGGGACAAATTGAGTTAGGTTAAGGGACAAATTGAGTTAGGTTAAGGGACAAATTGAGTTAGGTTAAGGGACAAATTGAGTTAGGTTAAGGGACAAATTGAGTTAGGTTAAGGGACAAATTGAGTTAGGTTAAGGGACAACTTGAGTTAGGTTAAGGGACAAATTGAGTTAGGTTAAGGGACAAATTGAGTTAGGTTAAGGGACAAATTGAGTTAGGTTAAGGGACAAATTGAGTTAGGTTAAGGGACAAATTGAGTTAGGTTAAGGGACAACTTGAGTTAGGTTAAGGGACAAATTGAGTTAGGTTAAGGGACAAATTGAGTTAGGTTAAGGGACAAATTGAGTTAGGTTAAGGGACAAATTGAGTTAGGTTAAGCGATAATCTGGTACAGCCACAGTTAGGTTAAGCGATAATCTGGTACAGCCACAGTTAGGTTAAGCGATAATCTGGTACAGCCACAGTTAGGTTAAGCGATAATCTGGTACAGCCACAGTTAGGTTAAGCGATAATCTGGTACAGCCACAGTTTAGGTTAAGCGATAAACTGGTACAGCCACAGTTAGGTTAAGCGATAAACTGGTACAGCCACAGTTAGGTAAGCGATAAACTGGTACAGCCACAGTTAGGTTAAGCGATAAACTGGTACAGCCACAGTTAGGTTAAGCGATAAACTGGTACAGCCACAGTTAGGTTAAGCGATAAACTGGTACAGCCACAGTTAGGTTAAGCGATAAACTGGTACAGCCACAGTTAGGTTAAGCGATAAACTGGTACAGCCACAGTTAGGTTAAGCGATAAACT
>NW_026062311.1:15000-22500 GCF_023897955.1 Schistocerca gregaria
GCCCCTATACCCAGCTCCGACGATCGATTTGCACGTCAGAATCGCTACGGACCTCCATCAGGGTTTCCCCTGACTTCGTCCTGGCCAGGCATAGTTCACCATCTTTCGGGTCCCAACGTGTACGCTCTAGGTGCGCCTCACCTCGCAATGAGGACGAGACGCCCCGGGAGTGCGGAGGCCGCCGCCCCGTGAAGGGCGGGGAAGCCCCATCCTCCCTCGGCCCGCGCAAGGCGAGACCTTCACTTTCATTACGCCTTTAGGTTTCGTACAGCCCAATGACTCGCGCACATGTTAGACTCCTTGGTCCGTGTTTCAAGACGGGTCGTGAAATTGTCCAAAGCTGAAGCGCCGCTGACGGGAGCGATTATTCCGCCCGAGAGCATCCCGAGCCAACAGCGGCGCGGGTCCGGGGCCGGGCCAGGTAGGTCCGTCATCCGGGAAGAACCGCGCGCGCTTGCCGGGAGCCCGAGCGCCCAAAGGGGCGAATCGACTCCTCCAGATATACCGCCGAGCAGCCAGCCAGGACACCGGGGCTCTGCCCAACAGACGCGAACCGAGGCCCGCGGAAGGACAGGCTGCGCACCCGGGCCGTAGGCCGGCACCCAGCGGGTCGCGACGTCCTACTAGGGGAGAAGTGCGGCCCACCGCACACCGGAACGGCCCCACCCCGCGGCGAGTGGAAAGGCAACCGGACACGACCCCGCCGCGGATTGCTCCGCGCGGGCGGCCGGCCCCATCTGCCGAGGGCGGGGGCCAGTGGCCGGATGGGCGTGAATCTCACCCGTTCGACCTTTCGGACTTCTCACGTTTACCCCAGAACGGTTTCACGTACTTTTGAACTCTCTCTTCAAAGTTCTTTTCAACTTTCCCTCACGGTACTTGTTCGCTATCGGTCTCGTGGTCATATTTAGTCTCAGATGGAGTTTACCACCCACTTGGAGCTGCACTCTCAAGCAACCCGACTCGAAGGAGAGGTCCCGCCGACGCTCGCACCGGCCGCTACGGGCCTGGCACCCTCTACGGGCCGTGGCCTCATTCAAGTTGGACTTGGGCTCGGCGCGAGGCGTCGGGGTAGTGGACCCTCCCAAACACCACATGCCACGACAGGCGGCAGCCTGCGGGGTTCGGTGCTGGACTCTTCCCTGTTCGCTCGCCGCTACTGGGGGAATCCTTGTTAGTTTCTTTTCCTCCGCTTAGTAATATGCTTAAATTCAGCGGGTAGTCTCGCCTGCTCTGAGGTCGTTGTACGAGGTGTCGCACGCCACACCGCCAGCCGGCTGTGCACGCTACCGAGAAAGTACCGGTATGCGAACCGCCAGGCGACGGGCGCGCATCGCACGTTTAAGGAGACGCGGCCGGCCACACAGGCGACCACGACACTCCCACGTCTCCGAAGCGGGACAAACGCCGCGCGCTTCAGTATACGTAGCCGACCCTCAGCCAGACGTGGCCCGGGAACGGAATCCATGGACCGCAATGTGCGTTCGAAACGTCGATGTTCATGTGTCCTGCAGTTCACATGTCGACGCGCAATTTGCTGCGTTCTTCATCGACCCACGAGCCGAGTGATCCACCGTCCTGGGTGATCTTTTCCTTTTCAGTCTCCCACTGTCTCTTTCAAGACAGTAGCATTTGCGGGACTGAGGCGTCTGACGGCCCCTGTTCCACTATTTTTTTTGTGTCCAACGGCCTCACAGCCGATGGGCGTCGTACGGCTCCACACCGGAGCGGACAGGCACTCGGGCGAACGTCATTCAAAACCGGCGCCAGGCGCCAGGTACCGCAGGCCAGCCGCTCCAGAGCTTCAGCGCTCGTACCACACAACAACAACACTTCCGCTAGTTTTGAGAGGCACGCGTGGTTCCGCACGCGGCGCACGGCCACTGCCGTACAGGTAGCGTGTTGCGCGACACGACACGCACATCGAAAGACATGCAGTCTAGTCGGTAATGATCCTTCCGCAGGTTCACCTACGGAAACCTTGTTACGACTTTTACTTCCTCTAAATGATCAAGTTTGGTCATCTTTCCGGTAGCATCGGCAACGACAGAGTCGATGCCGCGTACCAGTCCGAAGACCTCACTAAATCATTCAATCGGTAGTAGCGACGGGCGGTGTGTACAAAGGGCAGGGACGTAATCAACGCGAGCTTATGACTCGCGCTTACTGGGAATTCCTCGTTCATGGGGAACAATTGCAAGCCCCAATCCCTAGCACGAAGGAGGTTCAGCGGGTTACCCCGACCTTTCGGCCTAGGAAGACACGCTGATTCCTTCAGTGTAGCGCGCGTGCGGCCCAGAACATCTAAGGGCATCACAGACCTGTTATTGCTCAATCTCGTGCGGCTAGAAGCCGCCTGTCCCTCTAAGAAGAAAAGTAATCGCTGACAGCACGAAGGATGTCACGCGACTAGTTAGCAGGCTAGAGTCTCGTTCGTTATCGGAATTAACCAGACAAATCGCTCCACCAACTAAGAACGGCCATGCACCACCACCCACCGAATCAAGAAAGAGCTATCAATCTGTCAATCCTTCCGGTGTCCGGGCCTGGTGAGGTTTCCCGTGTTGAGTCAAATTAAGCCGCAGGCTCCACTCCTGGTGGTGCCCTTCCGTCAATTCCTTTAAGTTTCAGCTTTGCAACCATACTTCCCCCGGAACCCAAAAGCTTTGGTTTCCCGGAGGCTGCCCGCCGAGTCATCGGAGGAACTGCGGCGGATCGCTGGCTGGCATCGTTTATGGTTAGAACTAGGGCGGTATCTGATCGCCTTCGAACCTCTAACTTTCGTTCTTGATTAATGAAAACATACTTGGCAAATGCTTTCGCTTCTGTTCGTCTTGCGACGATCCAAGAATTTCACCTCTAACGTCGCAATACGAATGCCCCCGCCTGTCCCTATTAATCATTACCTCGGGTTCCGAAAACCAACAAAATAGAACCGAGGTCCTATTCCATTATTCCATGCACACAGTATTCAGGCGGGCTTGCCTGCTTTAAGCACTCTAATTTGTTCAAAGTAAACGTGCCGGCCCACCGAGACACTCAACAAAGAGCACCCTGGTAGGATTTAAACGGGGTCCGCCTCGGGACGCGAAAGCACCCCTTCGGCTCGCCCCACCGGCAGGACGTCCCACGATACATGCCAGTTAAACACCGACGGGCGGTGAACCAACAGCGTGGGACACAAATCCAACTACGAGCTTTTTAACCGCAACAACTTTAATATACGCTATTGGAGCTGGAATTACCGCGGCTGCTGGCACCAGACTTGCCCTCCAATAGATACTCGTTAAAGGATTTAAAGTGTACTCATTCCGATTACGGGGCCTCGGATGAGTCCCGTATCGTTATTTTTCGTCACTACCTCCCCGTGCCGGGAGTGGGTAATTTGCGCGCCTGCTGCCTTCCTTGGATGTGGTAGCCGTTTCTCAGGCTCCCTCTCCGGAATCGAACCCTGATTCCCCGTTACCCGTTACAACCATGGTAGGCGCAGAACCTACCATCGACAGTTGATAAGGCAGACATTTGAAAGATGCGTCGCCGGTACGAGGACCGTGCGATCAGCCCAAAGTTATTCAGAGTCACCAAGGCAAACGGACCAGACAAGCCAATCCGATTGGTTTTGATCTAATAAAAGCGTCCCTTCCATCTCTGGTCGGGACTCTGTTTGCATGTATTAGCTCTAGAATTACCACAGTTATCCAAGTAACGTGGGTACGATCTAAGGAACCATAACTGATTTAATGAGCCATTCGCGGTTTCACCTTAATGCGGCTTGTACTGAGACATGCATGGCTTAATCTTTGAGACAAGCATATGACTACTGGCAGGATCAACCAGGGAGCTGCGTCAACTAGAGCTGAGCAGCCGGCCGCCCGGGAGTGTGTCCCGGGGGCCCGCGCGAACACGCAAGCGTCCGCTCAATTATTCTGCAAACAGGAGGAGGCCGAGCTCCCCTGCACGATACACCTCGAAACCCTCTCAGGTCCCGGCGGCGCGCAGCGCCGTCCTAGGTACTTGGTCGGTTTCGAGAGAGGCGCAATCGCCCGGAGTTAGGCGAGTAGACGGTTTTAGTGCGAACACCCTTGCTCCCAACTGAGCTTGCCGCTGCCGACAGAGGCCCGGGAGCGTGCTGTCGTGGCATTGCCGGCGGGAGACAACACGCGCCACCTATGGTGACCGGCAGCTCCAACGCCAGCGCCACACAAGGGCAAAGCCCCACTTGGGTGCAGAAGCGAACTCTCCCAGCACAGCGCACGCGCCAACACGTCCGCACAACTGCGATACAAACCACCTGCGAGAACCGCTGGGGCGACCGAGCAGCAGACGGCGTCGCGGCGCCGAGTGCCAGGCGGCGGCGCATCCTCAACGCACACAGTCCTCAATCAGACCAGCACACTGCAGATGTCCACCGCGCTTCGCACCGGGCTCGGCTGAACCAACTTTGGCCGCCAGGCGCCGCGTGCAGGGTGCGCCGCAGCGTAGCTGCGCCGCCTGCCGGGCCCGTCGGCTGGCGCTCCTGCCACTCGGCGCCCCCCACCAGCCGCCTGTTGCGCGTGCGCCCACGCAGCGCGCGGCCAACACGCCGGGCGGCCCCCCTTCACCGGCCGGGAACAGTCCCACCAAGCCACCGCCGCGTATCGCTTCATACCCACATGGGCCTAGTCACGCGTGTGGATGTGGCGGGTACCGCTGAAACAACCGGTTAATAGCTGTACCGATCGTCGCCATCACAGATTCACCTCCAGCGTGAACAACCGCTCAACAACGGATTTCCAGTTCATTTGCGTATCTTGGGCAGTAAACGTAGATGTCCACCTACATTTGCGAATTCAACAATTCTTGCATGCCAGGATGTCATGTGTCACGACACGCTACATCAGACCACATACACACTGCGACATGTGCAGAAGAGAACACGTGGAAGGTGGCCCGCGCACGTATGCGATGTACCTTCCGCGATCCACTGTCAACCGGCATCTGCGGCATGTCCCAGATATGGAACGCGGTCCACCAGGGTAGCACTTTGTGTGAGGCAATACGACAAAGTCGGAATACACGCGTCACTACATCAGACGGCTCACGCTGACCTGACCTGACCTGACTCACCGCACCACCACCCCCAGCGACCCAGGGTGACATACAATGCGTTCGTACGTTCCTCCCACACGCCTCTACGGCGTACCACAGTGCAACCTAGCTGTTATTGGGAGACGAGACAAGTAGCATCAAGCACAACATATGGAAATTGAGATTCGACACCGTTGGGCACAGCCAGCGTACGGTCACACGTATCACACTACTTCACTCTGTACGTAACGACCGATGATCGGTACAGCGTGTGGGTTACGCGTACGACATCAGCGGACAATGGACACAGACCATACCACGACGTACACTGAGGGCGTCGACATCTGAATGCAACTGAACAGCTGCGAGGCTCATTTAACACTCAAACGCCAGACCGACCAGCTTGAGAGGACAGAGACACAAAGAGGGGGACAGAGGGGGACAGAGGGGGGGGAGGGGGGGGGGTCGGCGATATAGTCCTATTGCAGTACAATTGACAGTGGATAGCAGGAATATGTGGAAAGTAAGCAACACTCGCAAGACATCTACATGAGGATAACAACGACACCAGAGATTCCGAGCAGTGAACTATGTTAGGCAAAGGGACAACGTGGGTTAGGTTAAGGGACAACGTGGGTTAGGTTAAGGGACAACGTGGGTTAGGTTAAGGGACAACGTGGGTTAGGTTAAGGGACAACGTGGGTTAGGTTAAGGGACAACGCTGGTTAGGTTAAGGGACAACGCTGGTTAGGTTAAGGGACAACGTGGGTTAGGTTAAGGGACAACGTGGGTTAGGTTAAGGGACAACGTGGGTTAGGTTAAGGGACAACGTCGGTTAGGTTAAGGGACAACGTCGGTTAGGTTAAGGGACAACGTCGGTTAGGTTAAGGGACAACGTCGGTTAGGTTAAGGGACAACGTCGGTTAGGTTAAGGGACAACGTCGGTTAGGTTAAGGGACAACGTGGGTTAGGTTAAGGGACAACGTGGGTTAGGTTAAGGGACAACTTGAGTTAGGTTAAGGGACAACTTGAGTTAGGTTAAGGGACAAATTGAGTTAGGTTAAGGGACAAATTGAGTTAGGTTAAGGGACAAATTGAGTTAGGTTAAGGGACAAATTGAGTTAGGTTAAGGGACAACTTGAGTTAGGTTAAGGGACAAATTGAGTTAGGTTAAGGGACAAATTGAGTTAGGTTAAGGGACAAATTGAGTTAGGTTAAGGGACAACTTGAGTTAGGTTAAGGGACAACTTGAGTTAGGTTAAGGGACAACTTGAGTTAGGTTAAGGGACAACTTGAGTTAGGTTAAGGGACAACTTGAGTTAGGTTAAGGGACAACTTGAGTTAGGTTAAGGGACAACTTGAGTTAGGTTAAGGGACAACTTGAGTTAGGTTAAGGGACAACTTGAGTTAGGTTAAGGGACAACTTGAGTTAGGTTAAGGGACAACTTGAGTTAGGTTAAGGGACAACTTGAGTTAGGTTAAGGGACAACTTGAGTTAGGTTAAGGGACAACTTGAGTTAGGTTAAGGGACAACTTGAGTTAGGTTAAGGGACAACTTGAGTTAGGTTAAGGGACAACTTGAGTTAGGTTAAGGGACAACTTGAGTTAGGTTAAGGGACAACTTGAGTTAGGTTAAGGGACAACTTGAGTTAGGTTAAGGGACAACTTGAGTTAGGTTAAGGGACAACGTGGGTTAGGTTAAGGGACAAATTGAGTTAGGTTAAGGGACAACTTGAGTTAGGTTAAGGGACAACTTGAGTTAGGTTAAGGGACAACTTGAGTTAGGTTAAGGGACAACTTGAGTTAGGTTAAGGGACAACTTGAGTTAGGTTAAGGGACAACTTGAGTTAGGTTAAGGGACAACTTGAGTTAGGTTAAGGGACAACTTGAGTTAGGTTAAGGGACAACTTGAGTTAGGTTAAGGGACAACTTGAGTTAGGTTAAGGGACAACTTGAGTTAGGTTAAGGGACAACTTGAGTTAGGTTAAGGGACAACTTGAGTTAGGTTAAGGGACAACTTGAGTTAGGTTAAGGGACAACTTGAGTTAGGTTAAGGGACAACTTGAGTTAGGTTAAGGGACAACTTGAGTTAGGTTAAGGGACAACTTGAGTTAGGTTAAGGGACAACTTGAGTTAGGTTAAGGGACAAATTGAGTTAGGTTAAGGGACAAATTGAGTTAGGTTAAGGGACAAATTGAGTTAGGTTAAGGGACAAATTGAGTTAGGTTAAGGGACAAATTGAGTTAGGTTAAGGGACAAATTGAGTTAGGTTAAGGGACAAATTGAGTTAGGTTAAGGGACAAATTGAGTTAGGTTAAGGGACAAATTGAGTTAGGTTAAGGGACAAATTGAGTTAGGTTAAGGGACAAATTGAGTTAGGTTAAGGGACAAATTGAGTTAGGTTAAGGGACAAATTGAGTTAGGTTAAGGGAC
>NW_026062311.1:32500-37607 GCF_023897955.1 Schistocerca gregaria
TTATTCTGCAAACAGGAGGAGGCCGAGCTCCCCTGCACGATACACCTCGAAACCCTCTCAGGTCCCGGCGGCGCGCAGCGCCGTCCTAGGTACTTGGTCGGTTTCGAGAGAGGCGCAATCGCCCGGAGTTAGGCGAGTAGACGGTTTTAGTGCGAACACCCTTGCTCCCAACTGAGCTTGCCGCTGCCGACAGAGGCCCGGGAGCGTGCTGTCGTGGCATTGCCGGCGGGAGACAACACGCGCCACCTATGGTGACCGGCAGCTCCAACGCCAGCGCCACACAAGGGCAAAGCCCCACTTGGGTGCAGAAGCGAACTCTCCCAGCACAGCGCACGCGCCAACACGTCCGCACAACTGCGATACAAACCACCTGCGAGAACCGCTGGGGCGACCGAGCAGCAGACGGCGTCGCGGCGCCGAGTGCCAGGCGGCGGCGCATCCTCAACGCACACAGTCCTCAATCAGACCAGCACACTGCAGATGTCCACCGCGCTTCGCACCGGGCTCGGCTGAACCAACTTTGGCCGCCAGGCGCCGCGTGCAGGGTGCGCCGCAGCGTAGCTGCGCCGCCTGCCGGGCCCGTCGGCTGGCGCTCCTGCCACTCGGCGCCCCCCACCAGCCGCCTGTTGCGCGTGCGCCCACGCAGCGCGCGGCCAACACGCCGGGCGGCCCCCCTTCACCGGCCGGGAACAGTCCCACCAAGCCACCGCCGCGTATCGCTTCATACCCACATGGGCCTAGTCACGCGTGTGGATGTGGCGGGTACCGCTGAAACAACCGGTTAATAGCTGTACCGATCGTCGCCATCACAGATTCACCTCCAGCGTGAACAACCGCTCAACAACGGATTTCCAGTTCATTTGCGTATCTTGGGCAGTAAACGTAGATGTCCACCTACATTTGCGAATTCAACAATTCTTGCATGCCAGGATGTCATGTGTCACGACACGCTACATCAGACCACATACACACTGCGACATGTGCAGAAGAGAACACGTGGAAGGTGGCCCGCGCACGTATGCGATGTACCTTCCGCGATCCACTGTCAACCGGCATCTGCGGCATGTCCCAGATATGGAACGCGGTCCACCAGGGTAGCACTTTGTGTGAGGCAATACGACAAAGTCGGAATACACGCGTCACTACATCAGACGGCTCACGCTGACCTGACCTGACCTGACTCACCGCACCACCACCCCCAGCGACCCAGGGTGACATACAATGCGTTCGTACGTTCCTCCCACACGCCTCTACGGCGTACCACAGTGCAACCTAGCTGTTATTGGGAGACGAGACAAGTAGCATCAAGCACAACATATGGAAATTGAGATTCGACACCGTTGGGCACAGCCAGCGTACGGTCACACGTATCACACTACTTCACTCTGTACGTAACGACCGATGATCGGTACAGCGTGTGGGTTACGCGTACGACATCAGCGGACAATGGACACAGACCATACCACGACGTACACTGAGGGCGTCGACATCTGAATGCAACTGAACAGCTGCGAGGCTCATTTAACACTCAAACGCCAGACCGACCAGCTTGAGAGGACAGAGACACAAAGAGGGGGACAGAGGGGGACAGAGGGGGGGGAGGGGGGGGGGTCGGCGATATAGTCCTATTGCAGTACAATTGACAGTGGATAGCAGGAATATGTGGAAAGTAAGCAACACTCGCAAGACATCTACATGAGGATAACAACGACACCAGAGATTCCGAGCAGTGAACTATGTTAGGCAAAGGGACAACGTGGGTTAGGTTAAGGGACAACGTGGGTTAGGTTAAGGGACAACGTGGGTTAGGTTAAGGGACAACGTGGGTTAGGTTAAGGGACAACGTGGGTTAGGTTAAGGGACAACGTGGGTTAGGTTAAGGGACAACGTGGGTTAGGTTAAGGGACAACGTGGGTTAGGTTAAGGGACAACGTGGGTTAGGTTAAGGGACAACGTGGGTTAGGTTAAGGGACAACGTGGGTTAGGTTAAGGGACAACGTGGGTTAGGTTAAGGGACAACGTGGGTTAGGTTAAGGGACAACGTGGGTTAGGTTAAGGGACAACGTGGGTTAGGTTAAGGGACAACGTGGGTTAGGTTAAGGGACAACGTGGGTTAGGTTAAGGGACAACGTGGGTTAGGTTAAGGGACAACGTGGGTTAGGTTAAGGGACAACGTGGGTTAGGTTAAGGGACAACGTGGGTTAGGTTAAGGGACAACGTGGGTTAGGTTAAGGGACAACGTGGGTTAGGTTAAGGGACAACGTGGGTTAGGTTAAGGGACAACGTGGGTTAGGTTAAGGGACAACGTCGGTTAGGTTAAGGGACAACGTCGGTTAGGTTAAGGGACAACGTCGGTTAGGTTAAGGGACAACGTCGGTTAGGTTAAGGGACAACGTCGGTTAGGTTAAGGGACAACGTCGGTTAGGTTAAGGGACAACGTCGGTTAGGTTAAGGGACAACGTGGGTTAGGTTAAGGGACAACGTGGGTTAGGTTAAGGGACAACTTGAGTTAGGTTAAGGGACAACTTGAGTTAGGTTAAGGGACAAATTGAGTTAGGTTAAGGGACAAATTGAGTTAGGTTAAGGGACAAATTGAGTTAGGTTAAGGGACAAATTGAGTTAGGTTAAGGGACAAATTGAGTTAGGTTAAGGGACAACTTGAGTTAGGTTAAGGGACAAATTGAGTTAGGTTAAGGGACAAATTGAGTTAGGTTAAGGGACAAATTGAGTTAGGTTAAGGGACAACTTGAGTTAGGTTAAGGGACAACTTGAGTTAGGTTAAGGGACAACTTGAGTTAGGTTAAGGGACAACTTGAGTTAGGTTAAGGGACAACTTGAGTTAGGTTAAGGGACAACTTGAGTTAGGTTAAGGGACAACTTGAGTTAGGTTAAGGGACAACTTGAGTTAGGTTAAGGGACAACTTGAGTTAGGTTAAGGGACAACTTGAGTTAGGTTAAGGGACAACTTGAGTTAGGTTAAGGGACAACTTGAGTTAGGTTAAGGGACAACTTGAGTTAGGTTAAGGGACAACTTGAGTTAGGTTAAGGGACAACTTGAGTTAGGTTAAGGGACAACTTGAGTTAGGTTAAGGGACAACTTGAGTTAGGTTAAGGGACAACTTGAGTTAGGTTAAGGGACAACTTGAGTTAGGTTAAGGGACAACTTGAGTTAGGTTAAGGGACAACTTGAGTTAGGTTAAGGGACAACTTGAGTTAGGTTAAGGGACAACGTGGGTTAGGTTAAGGGACAAATTGAGTTAGGTTAAGGGACAACTTGAGTTAGGTTAAGGGACAACTTGAGTTAGGTTAAGGGACAACTTGAGTTAGGTTAAGGGACAACTTGAGTTAGGTTAAGGGACAACTTGAGTTAGGTTAAGGGACAACTTGAGTTAGGTTAAGGGACAACTTGAGTTAGGTTAAGGGACAACTTGAGTTAGGTTAAGGGACAACTTGAGTTAGGTTAAGGGACAACTTGAGTTAGGTTAAGGGACAACTTGAGTTAGGTTAAGGGACAACTTGAGTTAGGTTAAGGGACAACTTGAGTTAGGTTAAGGGACAACTTGAGTTAGGTTAAGGGGACAACTTGAGTTAGGTTAAGGGACAACTTGAGTTAGGTTAAGGGACAACTTGAGTTAGGTTAAGGGACAACTTGAGTTAGGTTAAGGGACAACTTGAGTTAGGTTAAGGGACAACTTGAGTTAGGTTAAGGGACAACTTGAGTTAGGTTAAGGGACAACTTGAGTTAGGTTAAGGGACAAATTGAGTTAGGTTAAGGGACAAATTGAGTTAGGTTAAGGGACAAATTGAGTTAGGTTAAGGGACAAATTGAGTTAGGTTAAGGGACAAATTGAGTTAGGTTAAGGGACAAATTGAGTTAGGTTAAGGGACAAATTGAGTTAGGTTAAGGGACAAATTGAGTTAGGTTAAGGGACAAATTGAGTTAGGTTAAGGGACAAATTGAGTTAGGTTAAGGGACAAATTGAGTTAGGTTAAGGGACAAATTGAGTTAGGTTAAGGGACAAATTGAGTTAGGTTAAGGGACAAATTGAGTTAGGTTAAGGGACAAATTGAGTTAGGTTAAGCGATAATCTGGTACAGCCACAGTTAGGTTAAGCGATAATCTGGTACAGCCACAGTTAGGTTAAGCGATAATCTGGTACAGCCACAGTTAGGTTAAGCGATAATCTGGTACAGCCACAGTTAGGTTAAGCGATAATCTGGTACAGCCACAGTTAGGTTAAGCGATAAACTGGTACAGCCACAGTTAGGTTAAGCGATAAACTGGTACAGCCACAGTTAGGTTAAGCGATAAACTGGTACAGCCACAGTTAGGTTAAGCGAATAAACTGGTACAGCCACAGTTAGGTTAAAGCGAATAAAACTGGTACAGCCACAGTTAGGTTAAGCGATAAACTGGTACAGCCACAGTTAGGTTAAGCGATAAACTGGTACAGCCACAGTTAGGTTAAGCGATAAACTGGTACAGCCACAGTTAGGTTAAGCGATAAACTGGTACAGGCCACAGTTAGGTTAAGCGATAAACTGGTACAGCCACAGTTAGGTTAAGCGATAATCTGGTACAGCCACAGTTAGGTTAAGCGATAATCTGGTACAGCCACAGTTAGGTTAAGCGATAAACTGGTACAGCCACAGTTAGGTTAAGCGATAAACTGGTACAGCCACAGTTAGGTTAAGCGATAATCTGGTACAGCCACAGTTAGGTTAAGCGATAATCTGGTACAGCCACAGTTAGGTTAAGCGATAAACTGGTACAGCCACAGTTAGGTTAAGCGATAAACTGGTACAGCCACAGTTAGGTTAAGCGATAAACTGGTACAGCCACAGTTAGGTTAAGCGATAAACTGGTACAGCCCACAGTTAGGTTAAGCGATAAACTGGTACAGCCACAGTTAGGTTAAGCGATAAACTGGTACAGCCACAGTTAGGTTAAGCGATAAACTGGTACAGCCACAGTTAGGTTAAGCGATAAACTGGTACAGCCACAGTTAGGTTAAGCGATAAACTGGTACAGCCCACAGTTAGGTTAAGCGATAAACTGGTACAGCCACAGTTAGGTTAAGCGATAAACATCTGTCCTCGCGTGTGT
>NW_026062312.1:0-5000 GCF_023897955.1 Schistocerca gregaria
AATCCTTGTTAGTTTCTTTTCCTCCGCTTAGTAATATGCTTAAATTCAGCGGGTAGTCTCGCCTGCTCTGAGGTCGTTGTACGAGGTGTCGCACGCCACACCGCCAGCCGGCTGTGCACGCTACCGAGAAAGCACCGGTATGCGAACCGCCAGGCGACGGGCGCGCATCGCACGTTTAAGGAGACGCGGCCGGCCACACAGGCGACCACGACACTCCCAGGCGCCCGAAGCGGGACAAACGCCGCGCGCTTCAGTATACGTAGCCGACCCTCAGCCAGACGTGGCCCGGGAACGGAATCCATGGACCGCAATGTGCGTTCGAAACGTCGATGTTCATGTGTCCTGCAGTTCACATGTCGACGCGCAATTTGCTGCGTTCTTCATCGACCCACGAGCCGAGTGATCCACCGTCCTGGGTGATCTTTATCTTTTCAGTTCTCCACCGTCTCTTTCAAGACAGTTGCAGAGGCGGGACTGAGGCGTTTGACGGCCCCTGTTCCATTACTTTGTGTCCAACGGCCTGACGGCCGATGGGCGTCGTACGGCTCCACACCGGAGCGGACAGGCACTCGGGCGAAAGTCATTCAAAACCGGCGCCAGGCGCCAGGTGCCGCAGGCCAGCCGCTCCAGAGCTTCAGCGCTCGTACCACACAACAACACTTGCGCTAGTTTTGAGAGGCACGCGTGGTTCCGCACGCGGCGCACGGCTACTGCCGTACAGGTAGCGTGTTGCGCGACACGACACGCACATCGAAAGACATGCAGTCTAGTCGGTAATGATCCTTCCGCAGGTTCACCTACGGAAACCTTGTTACGACTTTTACTTCCTCTAAATGATCAAGTTTGGTCATCTTTCCGGTAGCATCGGCAACGACAGAGTCGATGCCGCGTACCAGTCCGAAGACCTCACTAAATCATTCAATCGGTAGTAGCGACGGGCGGTGTGTACAAAGGGCAGGGACGTAATCAACGCGAGCTTATGACTCGCGCTTACTGGGAATTCCTCGTTCATGGGGAACAATTGCAAGCCCCAATCCCTAGCACGAAGGAGGTTCAGCGGGTTACCCCGACCTTTCGGCCTAGGAAGACACGCTGATTCCTTCAGTGTAGCGCGCGTGCGGCCCAGAACATCTAAGGGCATCACAGACCTGTTATTGCTCAATCTCGTGCGGCTAGAAGCCGCCTGTCCCTCTAAGAAGAAAAGTAATCGCTGACAGCACGAAGGATGTCACGCGACTAGTTAGCAGGCTAGAGTCTCGTTCGTTATCGGAATTAACCAGACAAATCGCTCCACCAACTAAGAACGGCCATGCACCACCACCCACCGAATCAAGAAAGAGCTATCAATCTGTCAATCCTTCCGGTGTCCGGGCCTGGTGAGGTTTCCCGTGTTGAGTCAAATTAAGCCGCAGGCTCCACTCCTGGTGGTGCCCTTCCGTCAATTCCTTTAAGTTTCAGCTTTGCAACCATACTTCCCCCGGAACCCAAAAGCTTTGGTTTCCCGGAGGCTGCCCGCCGAGTCATCGGAGGAACTGCGGCGGATCGCTGGCTGGCATCGTTTATGGTTAGAACTAGGGCGGTATCTGATCGCCTTCGAACCTCTAACTTTCGTTCTTGATTAATGAAAACATACTTGGCAAATGCTTTCGCTTCTGTTCGTCTTGCGACGATCCAAGAATTTCACCTCTAACGTCGCAATACGAATGCCCCCGCCTGTCCCTATTAATCATTACCTCGGGTTCCGAAAACCAACAAAATAGAACCGAGGTCCTATTCCATTATTCCATGCACACAGTATTCAGGCGGGCTTGCCTGCTTTAAGCACTCTAATTTGTTCAAAGTAAACGTGCCGGCCCACCGAGACACTCAACTAAGAGCACCCTGGTAGGATTTCAACGGGGTCCGCCTCGGGACGCGCAAGCACGCCTTCGGCTCGCCCCACCGGCAGGACGTCCCACGATACATGCCAGTTAAACACCGACGGGCGGTGAACCAACAGCGTGGGACACAAATCCAACTACGAGCTTTTTAACCGCAACAACTTTAATATACGCTATTGGAGCTGGAATTACCGCGGCTGCTGGCACCAGACTTGCCCTCCAATAGATACTCGTTAAAGGATTTAAAGTGTACTCATTCCGATTACGGGGCCTCGGATGAGTCCCGTATCGTTATTTTTCGTCACTACCTCCCCGTGCCGGGAGTGGGTAATTTGCGCGCCTGCTGCCTTCCTTGGATGTGGTAGCCGTTTCTCAGGCTCCCTCTCCGGAATCGAACCCTGATTCCCCGTTACCCGTTACAACCATGGTAGGCGCAGAACCTACCATCGACAGTTGATAAGGCAGACATTTGAAAGATGCGTCGCCGGTACGAGGACCGTGCGATCAGCCCAAAGTTATTCAGAGTCACCAAGGCAAACGGACCAGACGAGCCAATCCGATTGGTTTTGATCTAATAAAAGCGTCCCTTCCATCTCTGGTCGGGACTCTGTTTGCATGTATTAGCTCTAGAATTACCACAGTTATCCAAGTAACGTGGGTACGATCTAAGGAACCATAACTGATTTAATGAGCCATTCGCGGTTTCACCTTAATGCGGCTTGTACTGAGACATGCATGGCTTAATCTTTGAGACAAGCATATGACTACTGGCAGGATCAACCAGGGAGCTGCGTCAACGAGAGCTGAGCAGCCGGCCGCCCGGGAGTGTGTCCCGAGGGCCCGCGCGAACACGCAAGCGTCCGCTCAATTATTCTGCAAACAGGAGGAGGCTGAGCTCCCCTGCACGATACACCTCGAAACCCTCTCAGGTCCCGGCGGCGCGCAGCGCCGTCCTAAGTACTTGGTCGGGTTCGAGAGAGGCGCAATCGCCCGGAGATGGGCGAGTAGACGCTTTCAGTGCGAACACCCGTGCTCCCAACTGAGCTTGCCGCTGCCGACAGAGGCCCGGGAGCGTGCTGTCGTGGCATTGCCGGCGGGAAACAACACGCGCCACCTACGGTGACCGGCAGCTCCAACGCCAGCGCCACAGAAGGGCAAAGCCCCACTTGGGTGCAGAAGCGAACTCTCCCAGCACAGCGCACGCGCCAACACGTCCGCAGAGCTGCGATACAAACCACCTGCGAGAACCGCTGGGGGCGACCGAGCAGCAGACGGCGTCGCGACGCCGAGTGCCGGGCGGCGGCGCATCCTCAACGCACACAGTCCGCAATCGGACCAGCACACTGCAGATGTCCACCGCGCTTCGCACCGGGCTCGGCAGAACCCACTTTGGCCGCCTGGCGCCGCGCGCAGGGTGCGCCGGCGCATAGCTGGGACGCCAGCCGGGCCCGTCGGCCGGCGCTCCTGCCACTGGGCGCCCCCCACCAGCCGGCTGTAGTGCGTGCGCTCACGCAGCGCGCGGCCAGCACGCCGGGCGGCCCCCCCTCACCGGCCGGGGACTGTCCCGCCAAGCCACAGCCTCGTATCGCTTCATACCCACATGGCCAACTCAGGTTCGGGGGCATGGCGGGTACCGCCGAAACAACCGGTTCATAGATGTACCGATCGTCGCTATCACCGATGCACCTGCAGCGCGAACAACCGCTCAACAACTGATTTCCAGTTCATTTGCGGATCTTTGGCAGCAAACGTATACGTCAATCTACATTTGCGAAATCTACGATTCTGGCATGCCTGCATGTTATGTGTCACGACACGCTACATCAGCCCACATACACACTGCGGCATGTACACGAGAGAACACGTGGAAGATGGTCCGCGCACGTGTGCAATGTCCCTTGCGCGGTCGACTGTCAACCGGCCTCTGTAGCATGTCGCAGATGTGGAACGCGGTCCACCGTGCTATCATGTTGTGTGGGGCAATACGATTAAATAGGAAAACCCTCGTCGCTACATCAACAGACGGCTCACGCTGATTCCCGGCAGAGGGAGGAGGGGGGGGGGGGGGGGGGGGCCAACATGCAATACTTTCGTCCGTACCTACCTACCACATGTCTGTACGGCGTACAACAGTGCAATCTCGCTGTAATGGGGAGACGAGACAAGTAGCATCGTGCACAACATATGGCCCTTATGATTCGCCATTGTAGGGCGCAGCCGGTGTACGGTCAAGCATGTGCCACATTATGTCACTCAGTACGTAACGACGGATGATCAGTGTGGGTTACGCGTACATCAGCGGACAGTCCACACAGGCCGTACCACAACGTACACTGACTGCATCGACAACCGAATGCAACTGAACAGCTGCAAGGCTCATTTCACAAACAAACGCCTGACCGACCAGCTTGGAAGGGCAGGAGGGGAGGGCGATATTCGTTCTGTAGCGGTACACCCTTCCAGTGGTTAGCGGGACTGTGTAGAAAGTACGCAACACTCGAAAGACCTTTATGTGAGGGTACGCACCATGGCATCAAGAAATACACATGACACCAGAGGATCCAAGCAGTGAACTATGTTCAGAGGGTTGCTGTTAGGCAAAGCTACATTCCTGTGACGTTACATGTGACAGTTAAGGTGCAGTGTAAGTTAGGTTAAGGTGCAGCGTAAGTTAGGTTAAGGTGCAGCGTAAGTTAGGTTAAGGTGCAGCGTAAGTTAGGTTAAGGTGCAGCGTAAGTTAGGTTAAGGTGCAGCGTAACTTGGGTTAAGGTGCAGCGTAACTTGGGTTAAGGTGCAGCGTAACTTGGGTTAAGGTGCAGCGTAACTTGGGTTAAGGTGCAGCGTAACTTGGGTTAAGGTGCAGCGTAACTTGGGTTAAGGTGCAGCGTAACTTGGGTTAAGGTGCAGCGTAACTTGGGTTAAGGTGCAGCGTAACTTGGGTTAAGGTGCAGCGTAACTTGGGTTAAGGTGCAGCGTAACTTGGGTTAAGGTGCAGCGTAACTTGGGTTAAGGTGCAGCGTAACTTGGGTTAAGGTGCAGCGTAACTTGGGTTAAGGTGCAGCGTAACTTGGGTTAAGGTGCAGCGTAACTTGGGTTAAGGTGCAGCGTAACTTGGGTTAA
>NW_026062312.1:10000-17500 GCF_023897955.1 Schistocerca gregaria
TACCAAGACACAGTTATTATACATTTTTGTTGCAATCGGAGGGAGATGGAAACGCCGTTGGGCTATACTTATTAGTTTGTTTAATACTGCCAAGGCCTTGGAGGCAACGTGATTTATATGTGGAATGTAGCTCCAGGCTTCGTCTATGAAGACGCCCAAGTACTTTGCAGCGCGTGTTCTTGCGACTATACGGTTGTTTAGTCTTATGATTGGGTCCCTGGCTAGTCTGCCTTTCAGCAAGATGAAACTTGATTTATGAGGCGCGATTTCCAGTTTTGAACTTTGACACCATTGTATCAGTGTTTCGGATACATGGGCCGCTCTTGTCTCAATCTCGGCACGGCTGTCACCCTCAACAAGAACGAGGAGGTCGTCTGCATACGCCACGACTCCTAATGTCATGTTGTTCCTTTCTAGTGTGTTCAGTAATGGGTCCATATTCACGTCCCAGAACAAAGGGCCGCACACAGATCCCTGTGGACAGCCCTTTGAGATGTTCTTAGACACCACGACACCAGGAGCCGTGATTCTGGCGACTCTATTTCTGCAGTAGTCCTTCAGACAACCATATAGCGCCGCCGGGCACTCCAACTCTCGAAGTCGAGAGAAGAGCGCCGGCCACCACAGATTGTCGAAGGCACCCGAAATATCCACCATAACTCCGAGGACGTACTTCCGCGTGGATGAGTGTACAATACTTACGACTTTGTTGATAGCATCAGAAGTTGACTTTCGAGCTCGGAATCCGTATTGCGAGTCACTCATTCCACGTAGGACTCTATGACTAGACAGTCTAGAGACCAGCAGCTTCTCAAATGTCTTTCCCAAGACGTCCAGGAGACAAATCGGACGGTAGGATTTGGGCATCATTGGGTCCTTATCAGGAGCCTTTTTAATAATAATAACCTCTGCCGTCTTCCAGCAGGTTGGGAAGACCTGTGTTTCCATACATCTGTTGTATATTTTCGTGAGGCCCGGAGCCAGTTTGTTTGCAATACATTGCAGAACTTCCGCAGGAATTGCATCCGGCCCCGGGGCCTTGCGCTTTGCAAAGGAGCGAATAGCTGCCTTCACTTCCTCGATGGAGTAGGGGTACACCTGTATGTTGTTGTGGTAGTGTAACTGGTCTTGCCGTCTTATTTCCTGCTGCATCTCGGTGTCAGTGTCAGGTCGATCGTCTGGGAGGAGCACCCTCATTAGCTCCTCAGCGGTCTCTGACCAGTCCTGTGTCATTCTGTCTGCGTCGCCGACTCTTACAGTCGAGAGATGCATTGGTGAGTGAATTTTTTCCCTAACTATTTTGTATGGTGTACCCCATGGATCCAGAGTCAGGTGAGACTTTACAAAATCTTCCCAGCTCCGCTGGCGATGTTGTCGGAGAGTCTCCTTGAAGAGCCATTTCCTTCTCCTATACTGGGCAAGATGGTAGTGCCGTTCCTCCTGGGTGAAGGACCTTTGATAGCTGCTTCGTGCTCTTCTCATAGACTGCCTGAGCCGGGTGAGCTCTGGAGTCCATGGAGAAGTCGCTTTTCGTATGAAGCGCCTTCGCGTTGGTATTGCCGCGGCCAAAGCCGCCCTGATTGAGACAATTAAGGCCCCTACGGCCTCCTCCACTTCAAAAGGACCGTCTCCCAGCTCCGGAGGATGAAATTCCGCCTCCAACAGGTCCCAGTCTGCTCTCCCGTAGTCGTACTGCATTGTCCACCCCTCTGGCACATGCTCCACTTGTGATGCTATCGTAAATTCAATAGCGTTATGATCACTGGTGGTAATGTTGTCATTGACCTGCCAATTTTGAATAGTATTCACAATGTTTGTTGTACAAAGCGTGACATCAATAAAGGACGCTGCCCCAGCTCTGCTCCTGTAGGTAGGAGGGTTGCCGGGGAGATTTACAACATTTAAATTATGTTCCATAATTATATCTTCCAGTGCCTGTCCTCTTTGATCTTGAACTTGGCTGTGCCATAGGGGGGATTTTGCGTTACTGTCCATTGCTATTATTATTGCTTTGCCTGCTAGGGCTCGCAATACTGTAGATAACTGCCCAAGATAAATATTGATTGGATCCCTGTATTGACAGTATATATTGATTATATACCAAAATGTATTATAAAAGTTTATCTCCACAACCGTTACATGGGAGGTGCAATACTGTGTCAAGACAGTGGTTTTAATTAACTTGTTGTAAATGACAATTGCTGACATGGGATTTGGACCCATTGATATTACCTGGGCAGTGACGGGAAAGCCTGTGACCTTGCCGGAGGCAGAGCTTGGCTCTTGAATTAGCATAACATCGATGTTCTTTTCTTCCGCTATCTTTCGGAGCTCCTGAGTTACGAGGGAGCTCCTCATAGCATTTATTTGCAGGACTTTTATCTTAGTCCGGATGTCTGGTGTAGAAATGGCTATCAGGCCATACCTGGGCAGGATCAAAACCAATCCTGCCGTGCATCTTGACCATGTTTTTATAGATCTTGTCAATATCAAACTCCCGACCCCGTCTGATATATAATTTTGACACTAAGTCTTGTAATTTTTCGAAGTCTGTGGGAATATTTAACGCGGCAAGATGAATACAGTCTGCATCCTCCAGTGCCGGGAATGTGACCTTCTCTCCGCGAGGATGCCCGACCCTCACCAGCTGCCTCAGAGCCGCGTTTAGGGCTGTGGGTTCCTCCAGTCTTGACAGTCTTAACGTTTCCTCACAGATGGTGTATGTGTCTCCTGGTGGACACTGAGTGTACATTTTTCCAACTTGAATTGTTTCAACATCCTCTTGCGTCATTTTTGGAGTCTGCTGGTGCTCTGCTGCAGAGACCGGCGCGGCAGCCGACGACGACTCCGCCCCCGAGGACGAGCGGGAACCCTCGCTCCCGGCGGATGAAGCCGCCCCGCCGGTCACCGCCACCTCCCGGAAGCCTAGATGACCCCTCCCTGTGGCCAGGAAACCCCCGACCTGACAGGAGAAATCCGTCGACTCCGGCCGCTCTGTCGGAACAGGAAGTGTGTAGGTCTCTCCCTCCTTGCGCGTGAGAAAGCCCCCACTCTGTGAAGAGGTAGACTCCAAGTTGGTCTGCTCGGTCGCCGGATCTCCTGGAGGACTCCTCCTAATGGCTAGGAAGGACCCAACCTGGCAGGAGAAGTCCCGCATCTCCGGTTGCACGTCTGGAACTAAGACAGAATAGACCTTCCACTCCTCCTCTCGCTCGTCGACCACCGAGGGCAGAGATTCCTGTGATTCCTTGAGCTTCCGCCACCGACCTGCATCTCGCAACTGTTTGCTCGGTGATTTTCGAGTGACTCTATAGCGCGTTGCCATAGTCTGTCCTCTGTATGAGCCGCTGTATCATTATTTTATAGGTTGCACACTCCTTACCGGGAGTGTTGCAGGTGCGTTTCCGGTATTTACAAGGGATGCAGGTGGGCGTTTCTTTATCGCACTTTGTTTTGTCATGCTTTTCGCTTCCACAATTCCCACATACTGGGTTTAGGAAGCTACAGTATTTTGCAACATGTCCGTAATCGTGACATTTGGTACATTTAGCAAGGGCAGTATAGTCCTTGACGGATATTGCATTATAGCCTACGTATAGTCTATTGGTTGTAATGATCTGTTTACGCAATTCCGGTGACACTTCAATGGCATGGTGCACAGTGTTTCTGTCACGAGGACCTGCCTTGAAGCGGACCTTGAATTGTTCTATGAATTCTTCGCGAGTCATTTTGTCCTCAAAATTCTGTGCGTAAACACAGTCAGCCACGTCGTCCTGGGTCATATATGATGGTACATCGTACATCATCATAAGTGGCCTTCGCTTTCTGGGCTTTTCGCATGTAAATGACTCCTGAATTTTAGTATTATTCATTAGTTTGTCACTGTCCTCAGTAGAGGCCAGTTCGACTATCAATACGTTTTTTGTAGTCCTTATCTGATTTATTTTGATTTTATCTACTCTAGGGTTTATACTCTTTTCAAACTTGGCTTTTGCCGTTTTGACATCGTCCCCTTTCTTAGGCTTTATGAAGACTGTTGGGACAGCTTTCTGTACGTTGTGCTTTATCGTATCTTGCACCGTACGTTTTGTCGTGATTGGTGCTGCCGCAACTGCAGCATAAGACTTCTGGGGCTTTGCCGCCTCTTTTCTAAGGCGGTCATTTTCCGCCTTTATCTCTTCATATTGCCCCTCGAGCTTGGCATGCGCCAGAGCCCAGTTGGCAACTTCCTCTTTGATCACCCTGATTTGATCTGCGGTGATCTTTCCATGTTTAACGCTTCGGTCTAGAAGCCGAAGAAAATGGGCGTGTCGCTCCATGACGGAGACGTTTGATCTTGCATCGAATGGAGCGTCTTGCTCCAATAGCGCCGTATCACTCTCCACGTTTTCTGCCATCATTGATTGAATTGAAGAGTGATAAATTGATAAATTGGAGGCCCGTCTCTTACCCCGGACCGGCCTCTCTGGCATGGGGGGGGGCAAATTGCAGCTCGCTCACCAGTCCCGCCCCTTGACCAAGAGCTTTAAGAGCTGCTGGGTTTAACACGCCGTTTCCAGCGCACTAGTCCCCTTCCACAACCACATCACTGGGGATTTCACCCGTCCCTCCCCGGCAAATGCCCACCGCATTCCGGAGAGGCGGATTCACCTCTCGGCCTTCGCCCCCTACTCGGCCGAGTTCCCACCTAAAGGCCAAGAACCCAGTCCTACCCAGGTGCTGGGTCGGTCCCCCAGACTTTCGGGGGTCTGGCCCCATCTAACCTAGCCGGGGACATGTCACCATGCCCCGGCTTGACGGAGCATGTCCGGGACATCCCGTTCACGGCGATGAGCCTTTGCCGGCTCGGGCCGTGATCCCTCCCCAGCGAATGTGGCCGTGGGGTTTGCAGAGCTGAGATGTTGTTTGCCCTGCGAGGGACAGATCTTGTGTCCCTTGCGACGCAGCTTCCCCTGCGCCATGCACCCTTTGCTTTCGCCTTGGGTTGGGGGACCATTTAACGTCGTCCAGGACGTGAGGAACTGCAGCAGCCAGACCGCAGGGCCCCAGGATCGTCGTGAGACTTACCCTCATACCCTCGCCCAGCCGCCGCGCTCAACTCAGGAGAGACAGGTGGTGTGTCTCTCGTTACGCAGCTTCCCCTGCGCCACGCACCCTTTGCTTTCGCTTGGGTTGGGGGCACTTAACGTCTTGCCGCGACGGGAGTTTTACGTCCTACCTTGACACACGACAACCCTCACAAATCCACAGCCCAGAGATGTTGAAGGTGGTAGCTGGGTCTTATATTGTGGAGTTTGACATCATCGAGACGGTGCGGCACTCAAGCCCGAGTTACGTTCCCCAGGGGGGTCTCCACACGTACCGGGGGATCATGACCGACCATGTCTCACCCACCGCTTTTGCTAATTAACGGTGGGCCAGTGCGGACCGTGAGGATTGCACCCAGTTAAGGGCTAGCCGTTTAACGTCATGCATGGACGGCCCATCCCGTGTTAGCTTCGCCCCATCTAAGGGGGTTACTGAGCCAGAGAGCCACGACAAGGCCACGAGATTGGACATTACGGTCCCCGCCCCACTCAGGTTCCTCTGAGCCCCGACGCGTTCGTTGACTTCAGGGAATCAGAGGGTCTCCTGGCGGTTTTAACCCAGTTATGGGAGGCAACACACCTCCCCCAGGTGGCGCTGCGCAGACCGCTTTTCTCTGGAGTAGATAGGGACAGCGGGAATCTCGTTAATCCATTCATGCGCGTCACTAATTAGATGACGAGGCATTTGGCTACCTTAAGAGAGTCATAGTTACTCCCGCCGTTTACCCGCGCTTGCTTGAATTTCTTCACGTTGACATTCAGAGCACTGGGCAGAAATCACATTGCGTCAACACCCGCTAGGGCCATCGCAATGCTTTGTTTTAATTAGACAGTCGGATTCCCCCAGTCCGTGCCAGTTCTGAGTTGATCGTTGAATGGCGGCCGAAGAGAATCCGCGCACCCGCGCGCCCCCGGAGGAGCACGCTAAGGCGGACGCGGCCTCGCAGCAAGGAAGATCCGTGGGAGGCCAAGGCACAGGACCGAGCTCGGATCCTGCACGCAGGTTGAAGCACCGGGGCGCGAACGCCGCGCAGGCGCGCGCATCCTGCACCGCCGGCCAGCACGAGGCCAACCAACGGCGAGAGCAGACCACGCCCGCGCTAAACGCCCGCACTTACCGGCACCCCTACGGCACTCACCTCGCCCAGGCCCGGCACGTTAGCGCTGACCCACTTCCCGACCAAGCCCGACACGCCCCGATCCTCAGAGCCAATCCTTATCCCGAAGTTACGGATCCAATTTGCCGACTTCCCTTACCTACATTATTCTATCGACTAGAGGCTCTTCACCTTGGAGACCTGCTGCGGATATGGGTACGAACCGGCGCGACACCTCCACGTGGCCCTCTCCCGGATTTTCAAGGTCCGAGGGGAAGATCGGGACACCGCCGCAACTGCGGTGCTCTTCGCGTTCCAAACCCTATCTCCCTGCTAGAGGATTCCAGGGAACTCGAACGCTCATGCAGAAAAGAAAACTCTTCCCCGATCTCCCGACGGCGTCTCCGGGTCCTTTTGGGTTACCCCGACGAGCATCTCTAAAAGAGGGGCCCGACTTGTATCGGTTCCGCTGCCGGGTTCCGGAATAGGAACCGGATTCCCTTTCGCCCAACGGGGGCCAGCACAAAGTGCATCATGCTATGACGGCCCCCATCAACATCGGATTTCTCCTAGGGCTTAGGATCGACTGACTCGTGTGCAACGGCTGTTCACACGAAACCCTTCTCCGCGTCAGCCCTCCAGGGCCTCGCTGGAGTATTTGCTACTACCACCAAGATCTGCACCGACGGCGGCTCCAGGCAGGCTCACGCCCAGACCCTTCTGCGCCCACCGCCGCGACCCTCCTACTCGTCAGGGCTTCGCGGCCGGCCGCGAGGACCGGCCATGACTGCCAGACTGACGGCCGAGTATAGGCACGACGCTTCAGCGCCATCCATTTTCAGGGCTAGTTGCTTCGGCAGGTGAGTTGTTACACACTCCTTAGCGGATTCCGACTTCCATGGCCACCGTCCTGCTGTCTTAAGCAACCAACGCCTTTCATGGTTTCCCATGAGCGTCGATTCGGGCGCCTTAACTCGGCGTTTGGTTCATCCCACAGCGCCAGTTCTGCTTACCAAAAGTGGCCCACTTGGCACTCCGATCCGAGTCGTTTGCTCGCGGCTTCAGCATATCAAGCAAGCCGGAGATCTCACCCATTTAAAGTTTGAGAATAGGTTGAGGTCGTTTCGGCCCCAAGGCCTCTAATCATTCGCTTTACCGGATGAGACTCGTACGAGCACCAGCTATCCTGAGGGAAACTTCGGAGGGAACCAGCTACTAGATGGTTCGATTAGTCTTTCGCCCCTATACCCAGCTCCGACGATCGATTTGCACGTCAGAATCGCTACGGACCTCCATCAGGGTTTCCCCTGACTTCG
>NW_026062312.1:22500-25000 GCF_023897955.1 Schistocerca gregaria
GCTGATTCCCGGCAGAGGGAGGAGGGGGGGGGGGGGGGGGGCCAACATGCAATACTTTCGTCCGTACCTACCTACCACATGTCTGTACGGCGTACAACAGTGCAATCTCGCTGTAATGGGGAGACGAGACAAGTAGCATCGTGCACAACATATGGCCCTTATGATTCGCCATTGTAGGGCGCAGCCGGTGTACGGTCAAGCATGTGCCACATTATGTCACTCAGTACGTAACGACGGATGATCAGTGTGGGTTACGCGTACATCAGCGGACAGTCCACACAGGCCGTACCACAACGTACACTGACTGCATCGACAACCGAATGCAACTGAACAGCTGCAAGGCTCATTTCACAAACAAACGCCTGACCGACCAGCTTGGAAGGGCAGGAGGGGAGGGCGATATTCGTTCTGTAGCGGTACACCCTTCCAGTGGTTAGCGGGACTGTGTAGAAAGTACGCAACACTCGAAAGACCTTTATGTGAGGGTACGCACCATGGCATCAAGAAATACACATGACACCAGAGGATCCAAGCAGTGAACTATGTTCAGAGGGTTGCTGTTAGGCAAAGCTACATTCCTGTGACGTTACATGTGACAGTTAAGGTGCAGTGTAAGTTAGGTTAAGGTGCAGCGTAAGTTAGGTTAAGGTGCAGTGTAAGTTAGGTTAAGGTGCAGCGTAAGTTAGGTTAAGGTGCAGCGTAAGTTAGGTTAAGGTGCAGCGTAAGTTAGGTTAAGGTGCAGCGTAAGTTAGGTTAAGGTGCAGCGTAACTTGGGTTAAGGTGCAGCGTAACTTGGGTTAAGGTGCAGCGTAACTTGGGTTAAGGTGCAGCGTAACTTGGGTTAAGGTGCAGCGTAACTTGGGTTAAGGTGCAGCGTAACTTGGGTTAAGGTGCAGCGTAACTTGGGTTAAGGTGCAGCGTAACTTGGGTTAAGGTGCAGCGTAACTTGGGTTAAGGTGCAGCGTAACTTGGGTTAAGGTGCAGCGTAACTTGGGTTAAGGTGCAGCGTAACTTGGGTTAAGGTGCAGCGTAACTTGGGTTAAGGTGCAGCGTAACTTGGGTTAAGGTGCAGCGTAACTTGGGTTAAGGTGCAGCGTAACTTGGGTTAAGGTGCAGCGTAACTTGGGTTAAGGTGCAGCGTAACTTGGGTTAAGGTGCAGCGTAACTTGGGTTAAGGTGCAGCGTAACTTGGGTTAAGGTGCAGCGTAACTTGGGTTAAGGTGCAGCGTAACTTGGGTTAAGGTGCAGCGTAACTTGGGTTAAGGTGCAGCGTAACTTGGGTTAAGGTGCAGCGTAACTTGGGTTAAGGTGCAGCGTAACTTGGGTTAAGGTGCAGCGTAACTTGGGTTAAGGTGCAGCGTAACTTGGGTTAAGGTGCAGCGTAACTTGGGTTAAGGTGCAGCGTAACTTGGGTTAAGGTGCAGCGTAACTTAGGTTAAGGTGCCAACGTGGGTTAGGTTAAGGGGCCAACGTGGGTTAGGTTAAGGGCCAACGTGGGTTAGGTTAAGGGCCAACGTGGGTTAGGTTAAGGGCCAACGTGGGTTAGGTTAAGGGCCAACGTGGGTTAGGTTAAGGGCCAACGTGGGTTAGGTTAAGGGCCAACGTGGGTTAGGTTAAGGGCCAACGTGGGTTAGGTTAAGGGCCAACGTGGGTTAGGTTAAGGGCCAACGTGGGTTAGGTTAAGGGCCAACGTGGGTTAGGTTAAGGGCCAACGTGGGTTAGGTTAAGGGCCAACGTGGGTTAGGTTAAGGGCCAACGTGGGTTAGGTTAAGGGCCAACGTGGGTTAGGTTAAGGGCCAACGTGGGTTAGGTTAAGGGCCAACGTGGGTTAGGTTAAGGGCCAACGTGGGTTAGGTTAAGGGGCCAACGTGGGTTAGGTTAAGGGCCAACGTGGGTTAGGTTAAGGGGCCAACGTGGGTTAGGTTAAGGGCCAACGTGGGTTAGGTTAAGGGCCAACGTGGGTTAGGTTAAGGGCCAACGTGGGTTAGGTTAAGGGCCAACGTGGGTTAGGTTAAGGGCCAACGTGGGTTAGGTTAAGGGCCAACGTGGGTTAGGTTAAGGGCCAACGTGGGTTAGGTTAAGGGCCAACGTGGGTTAGGTTAAGGGGCCAACGTGGGTTAGGTTAAGGGCCAACGTGGGTTAGGTTAAGGGCCAACGTGGGTTAGGTTAAGGGCCAACGTGGGTTAGGTTAAGGGCCAACGTGGGTTAGGTTAAGGGCCAACGTGGGTTAGGTTAAGGGCCAACGTGGGTTAGGTTAAGGGCCAACGTGGGTTAGGTTAAGGGCCAACGTGGGTTAGGTTAAGGGCCAACGTGGGTTAGGTTAAGGGCCAACGTGGGTTAGGTTAAGGGCCAACGTGGGTTAGGTTAAGGGCCAACGTGGGTTAGGTTAAGGGCCAACGTGGGTTAGGTTGCCAGAGATGTGTCAAATCAGGATGTACGTTTGGCTGGTGTCAGGTGGTGGGTTGGTTCGATGCCTTTATAAGGAGTGTGGCCAAAGGGT
>NW_026062312.1:35000-37500 GCF_023897955.1 Schistocerca gregaria
TGCATCGACAACCGAATGCAACTGAACAGCTGCAAGGCTCATTTCACAAACAAACGCCTGACCGACCAGCTTGGAAGGGCAGGAGGGGAGGGCGATATTCGTTCTGTAGCGGTACACCCTTCCAGTGGTTAGCGGGACTGTGTAGAAAGTACGCAACACTCGAAAGACCTTTATGTGAGGGTACGCACCATGGCATCAAGAAATAACACTAGATCGCGTGTTGGTACGCACCATGGCATCAAGAAATACACATGACACCAGAGGATCCAAGCAGTGAACTATGTTCAGAGGGTTGCTGTTAGGCAAAGCTACATTCCTGTGACGTTACATGTGACAGTTAAGGTGCAGTGTAAGTTAGGTTAAGGTGCAGCGTAAGTTAGGTTAAGGTGCAGTGTAAGTTTAGGTTAAGGTGCAGCGTAACTTGGGTTAAGGTGCAGCGTAACTTGGGTTAAGGTGCAGCGTAACTTGGGTTAAGGTGCAGCGTAACTTGGGTTAAGGTGCAGCGTAACTTGGGTTAAGGTGCAGCGTAACTTGGGTTAAGGTGCAGCGTAACTTGGGTTAAGGTGCAGCGTAACTTGGGTTAAGGTGCAGCGTAACTTGGGTTAAGGTGCAGCGTAACTTGGGTTAAGGTGCAGCGTAACTTGGGTTAAGGTGCAGCGTAACTTGGGTTAAGGTGCAGCGTAACTTGGGTTAAGGTGCAGCGTAACTTGGGTTAAGGTGCAGCGTAACTTGGGTTAAGGTGCAGCGTAACTTGGGTTAAGGTGCAGCGTAACTTGGGTTAAGGTGCAGCGTAACTTGGGTTAAGGTGCAGCGTAACTTGGGTTAAGGTGCAGCGTAACTTGGGTTAAGGTGCAGCGTAACTTGGGTTAAGGTGCAGCGTAACTTGGGTTAAGGTGCAGCGTAACTTGGGTTAAGGTGCAGCGTAACTTGGGTTAAGGTGCAGCGTAACTTGGGTTAAGGTGCAGCGTAACTTGGGTTAAGGTGCAGCGTAACTTGGGTTAAGGTGCAGCGTAACTTGGGTTAAGGTGCAGCGTAACTTGGGTTAAGGTGCAGCGTAACTTGGGTTAAGGTGCAGCGTAACTTGGGTTAAGGTGCAGCGTAACTTGGGTTAAGGTGCAGCGTAACTTGGGTTAAGGTGCAGCGTAACTTGGGTTAAGGTGCAGCGTAACTTAGGTTAAGGTGCAGCGTAACTTAGGTTAAGGTGCCAACGTGGGTTAGGTTAAGGGGCCAACGTGGGTTAGGTTAAGGGCCAACGTGGGTTAGGTTAAGGGCCAACGTGGGTTAGGTTAAGGGCCAACGTGGGTTAGGTTAAGGGCCAACGTGGGTTAGGTTAAGGGCCAACGTGGGTTAGGTTAAGGGCCAACGTGGGTTAGGTTAAGGGCCAACGTGGGTTAGGTTAAGGGCCAACGTGGGTTAGGTTAAGGGCCAACGTGGGTTAGGTTAAGGGCCAACGTGGGTTAGGTTAAGGGCCAACGTGGGTTAGGTTAAGGGCCAACGTGGGTTAGGTTAAGGGCCAACGTGGGTTAGGTTAAGGGCCAACGTGGGTTAGGTTAAGGGCCAACGTGGGTTAGGTTAAGGGCCAACGTGGGTTAGGTTAAGGGCCAACGTGGGTTAGGTTAAGGGCCAACGTGGGTTAGGTTAAGGGCCAACGTGGGTTAGGTTAAGGGCCAACGTGGGTTAGGTTAAGGGCCAACGTGGGTTAGGTTAAGGGCCAACGTGGGTTAGGTTAAGGGCCAACGTGGGTTAGGTTAAGGGCCAACGTGGGTTAGGTTAAGGGCCAACGTGGGTTAGGTTAAGGGCCAACGTGGGTTAGGTTAAGGGGCCAACGTGGGTTAGGTTAAGGGCCAACGTGGGTTAGGTTAAGGGCCAACGTGGGTTAGGTTAAGGGCCAACGTGGGTTAGGTTAAGGGCCAACGTGGGTTAGGTTAAGGGCCAACGTGGGTTAGGTTAAGGGCCAACGTGGGTTAGGTTAAGGGCCAACGTGGGTTAGGTTAAGGGCCAACGTGGGTTAGGTTAAGGGCCAACGTGGGTTAGGTTAAGGGCCAACGTGGGTTAGGTTAAGGGCCAACGTGGGTTAGGTTAAGGGCCAACGTGGGTTAGGTTAAGGGCCAACGTGGGTTAGGTTAAGGGCCAACGTGGGTTAGGTTGCCAGAGATGTGTCAAATCAGGATGTACGTTTGGCTGGTGTCAGGTGGTGGGTTGGTTCGATGCCTTTATAAGGAGTGTGGCCAAAGGGTATTTTATTACTTGTACCTTTTGTGTTGTGGCGTGGCGTTGCGTCCTGTGTTGATACTGGGTGGACCACTGTGGGTGTTGCTGGCTGATTTGAGCTGCGTTGTTTGCGGGTGGTGTGAGACATTCTGTCTTATTAGTGGACGTGACGTTCCTCTTGTCGTTCTTTGGATAGTGTCCTGTGGCAGCGAGGATAAAATGGATGTTGTTGAACGATAGTGCTTTGGTGCTTTCGCTTTGTTACACACAGAGTGGACTGTGAGATAGG
>NW_026062312.1:47500-50000 GCF_023897955.1 Schistocerca gregaria
GGCGCATAGCTGGGACGCCAGCCGGGCCCGTCGGCCGGCGCTCCTGCCACTGGGCGCCCCCCACCAGCCGGCTGTAGTGCGTGCGCTCACGCAGCGCGCGGCCAGCACGCCGGGCGGCCCCCCCTCACCGGCCGGGGACTGTCCCGCCAAGCCACAGCCTCGTATCGCTTCATACCCACATGGCCAACTCAGGTTCGGGGGCATGGCGGGTACCGCCGAAACAACCGGTTCATAGATGTACCGATCGTCGCTATCACCGATGCACCTGCAGCGCGAACAACCGCTCAACAACTGATTTCCAGTTCATTTGCGGATCTTTGGCAGCAAACGTATACGTCAATCTACATTTGCGAAATCTACGATTCTGGCATGCCTGCATGTTATGTGTCACGACACGCTACATCAGCCCACATACACACTGCGGCATGTACACGAGAGAACACGTGGAAGATGGTCCGCGCACGTGTGCAATGTCCCTTGCGCGGTCGACTGTCAACCGGCCTCTGTAGCATGTCGCAGATGTGGAACGCGGTCCACCGTGCTATCATGTTGTGTGGGGCAATACGATTAAATAGGAAAACCCTCGTCGCTACATCAACAGACGGCTCACGCTGATTCCCGGCAGAGGGAGGAGGGGGGGGGGGGGGGGGGCCAACATGCAATACTTTCGTCCGTACCTACCTACCACATGTCTGTACGGCGTACAACAGTGCAATCTCGCTGTAATGGGGAGACGAGACAAGTAGCATCGTGCACAACATATGGCCCTTATGATTCGCCATTGTAGGGCGCAGCCGGTGTACGGTCAAGCATGTGCCACATTATGTCACTCAGTACGTAACGACGGATGATCAGTGTGGGTTACGCGTACATCAGCGGACAGTCCACACAGGCCGTACCACAACGTACACTGACTGCATCGACAACCGAATGCAACTGAACAGCTGCAAGGCTCATTTCACAAACAAACGCCTGACCGACCAGCTTGGAAGGGCAGGAGGGGAGGGCGATATTCGTTCTGTAGCGGTACACCCTTCCAGTGGTTAGCGGGACTGTGTAGAAAGTACGCAACACTCGAAAGACCTTTATGTGAGGGTACGCACCATGGCATCAAGAAATACACATGACACCAGAGGATCCAAGCAGTGAACTATGTTCAGAGGGTTGCTGTTAGGCAAAGCTACATTCCTGTGACGTTACATGTGACAGTTAAGGTGCAGTGTAAGTTAGGTTAAGGTGCAGCGTAAGTTAGGTTAAGGTGCAGTGTAAGTTAGGTTAAGGTGCAGCGTAAGTTAGGTTAAGGTGCAGCGTAAGTTAGGTTAAGGTGCAGCGTAAGTTAGGTTAAGGTGCAGCGTAAGTTAGGTTAAGGTGCAGCGTAACTTGGGTTAAGGTGCAGCGTAACTTGGGTTAAGGTGCAGCGTAACTTGGGTTAAGGTGCAGCGTAACTTGGGTTAAGGTGCAGCGTAACTTGGGTTAAGGTGCAGCGTAACTTGGGTTAAGGTGCAGCGTAACTTGGGTTAAGGTGCAGCGTAACTTGGGTTAAGGTGCAGCGTAACTTGGGTTAAGGTGCAGCGTAACTTGGGTTAAGGTGCAGCGTAACTTGGGTTAAGGTGCAGCGTAACTTGGGTTAAGGTGCAGCGTAACTTGGGTTAAGGTGCAAACTTGGGTTAAGGTGCAGCGTAACTTGGGTTAAGGTGCAGCGTAACTTGGGTTAAGGTGCAGCGTAACTTGGGTTAAGGTGCAGCGTAACTTGGGTTAAGGTGCAGCGTAACTTGGGTTAAGGTGCAGCGTAACTTGGGTTAAGGTGCAGCGTAACTTGGGTTAAGGTGCAGCGTAACTTGGGTTAAGGTGCAGCGTAACTTGGGTTAAGGTGCAGCGTAACTTGGGTTAAGGTGCAGCGTAACTTGGGTTAAGGTGCAGCGTAACTTGGGTTAAGGTGCAGCGTAACTTGGGTTAAGGTGCAGCGTAACTTGGGTTAAGGTGCAGCGTAACTTGGGTTAAGGTGCAGCGTAACTTGGGTTAAGGTGCAGCGTAACTTGGGTTAAGGTGCAGCGTAACTTGGGTTAAGGTGCAGCGTAACTTGGGTTAAGGTGCAGCGTAACTTGGGTTAAGGTGCAGCGTAACTTGGGTTAAGGTGCAGCGTAACTTGGGTTAAGGTGCCAACGTGGGTTAGGTTAAGGGGCCAACGTGGGTTAGGTTAAGGGCCAACGTGGGTTAGGTTAAGGGCCAACGTGGGTTAGGTTAAGGGCCAACGTGGGTTAGGTTAAGGGCCAACGTGGGTTAGGTTAAGGGCCAACGTGGGTTAGGTTAAGGGCCAACGTGGGTTAGGTTAAGGGCCAACGTGGGTTAGGTTAAGGGCCAACGTGGGTTAGGTTAAGGGCCAACGTGGGTTAGGTTAAGGGCCAACGTGGGTTAGGTTAAGGGCCAACGTGGGTTAGGTTAAGGGCCAACGTGGGTTAGGTTAAGGGCCAACGTGGGTTAGGTTAAGGGCCAACGTGGG
>NW_026062312.1:57500-62500 GCF_023897955.1 Schistocerca gregaria
GCAGGGACGTAATCAACGCGAGCTTATGACTCGCGCTTACTGGGAATTCCTCGTTCATGGGGAACAATTGCAAGCCCCAATCCCTAGCACGAAGGAGGTTCAGCGGGTTACCCCGACCTTTCGGCCTAGGAAGACACGCTGATTCCTTCAGTGTAGCGCGCGTGCGGCCCAGAACATCTAAGGGCATCACAGACCTGTTATTGCTCAATCTCGTGCGGCTAGAAGCCGCCTGTCCCTCTAAGAAGAAAAGTAATCGCTGACAGCACGAAGGATGTCACGCGACTAGTTAGCAGGCTAGAGTCTCGTTCGTTATCGGAATTAACCAGACAAATCGCTCCACCAACTAAGAACGGCCATGCACCACCACCCACCGAATCAAGAAAGAGCTATCAATCTGTCAATCCTTCCGGTGTCCGGGCCTGGTGAGGTTTCCCGTGTTGAGTCAAATTAAGCCGCAGGCTCCACTCCTGGTGGTGCCCTTCCGTCAATTCCTTTAAGTTTCAGCTTTGCAACCATACTTCCCCCGGAACCCAAAAGCTTTGGTTTCCCGGAGGCTGCCCGCCGAGTCATCGGAGGAACTGCGGCGGATCGCTGGCTGGCATCGTTTATGGTTAGAACTAGGGCGGTATCTGATCGCCTTCGAACCTCTAACTTTCGTTCTTGATTAATGAAAACATACTTGGCAAATGCTTTCGCTTCTGTTCGTCTTGCGACGATCCAAGAATTTCACCTCTAACGTCGCAATACGAATGCCCCCGCCTGTCCCTATTAATCATTACCTCGGGTTCCGAAAACCAACAAAATAGAACCGAGGTCCTATTCCATTATTCCATGCACACAGTATTCAGGCGGGCTTGCCTGCTTTAAGCACTCTAATTTGTTCAAAGTAAACGTGCCGGCCCACCGAGACACTCAACTAAGAGCACCCTGGTAGGATTTCAACGGGGTCCGCCTCGGGACGCGCAAGCACGCCTTCGGCTCGCCCCACCGGCAGGACGTCCCACGATACATGCCAGTTAAACACCGACGGGCGGTGAACCAACAGCGTGGGACACAAATCCAACTACGAGCTTTTTAACCGCAACAACTTTAATATACGCTATTGGAGCTGGAATTACCGCGGCTGCTGGCACCAGACTTGCCCTCCAATAGATACTCGTTAAAGGATTTAAAGTGTACTCATTCCGATTACGGGGCCTCGGATGAGTCCCGTATCGTTATTTTTCGTCACTACCTCCCCGTGCCGGGAGTGGGTAATTTGCGCGCCTGCTGCCTTCCTTGGATGTGGTAGCCGTTTCTCAGGCTCCCTCTCCGGAATCGAACCCTGATTCCCCGTTACCCGTTACAACCATGGTAGGCGCAGAACCTACCATCGACAGTTGATAAGGCAGACATTTGAAAGATGCGTCGCCGGTACGAGGACCGTGCGATCAGCCCAAAGTTATTCAGAGTCACCAAGGCAAACGGACCAGACGAGCCAATCCGATTGGTTTTGATCTAATAAAAGCGTCCCTTCCATCTCTGGTCGGGACTCTGTTTGCATGTATTAGCTCTAGAATTACCACAGTTATCCAAGTAACGTGGGTACGATCTAAGGAACCATAACTGATTTAATGAGCCATTCGCGGTTTCACCTTAATGCGGCTTGTACTGAGACATGCATGGCTTAATCTTTGAGACAAGCATATGACTACTGGCAGGATCAACCAGGGAGCTGCGTCAACGAGAGCTGAGCAGCCGGCCGCCCGGGAGTGTGTCCCGAGGGCCCGCGCGAACACGCAAGCGTCCGCTCAATTATTCTGCAAACAGGAGGAGGCTGAGCTCCCCTGCACGATACACCTCGAAACCCTCTCAGGTCCCGGCGGCGCGCAGCGCCGTCCTAAGTACTTGGTCGGGTTCGAGAGAGGCGCAATCGCCCGGAGATGGGCGAGTAGACGCTTTCAGTGCGAACACCCGTGCTCCCAACTGAGCTTGCCGCTGCCGACAGAGGCCCGGGAGCGTGCTGTCGTGGCATTGCCGGCGGGAAACAACACGCGCCACCTACGGTGACCGGCAGCTCCAACGCCAGCGCCACAGAAGGGCAAAGCCCCACTTGGGTGCAGAAGCGAACTCTCCCAGCACAGCGCACGCGCCAACACGTCCGCAGAGCTGCGATACAAACCACCTGCGAGAACCGCTGGGGGCGACCGAGCAGCAGACGGCGTCGCGACGCCGAGTGCCGGGCGGCGGCGCATCCTCAACGCACACAGTCCGCAATCGGACCAGCACACTGCAGATGTCCACCGCGCTTCGCACCGGGCTCGGCAGAACCCACTTTGGCCGCCTGGCGCCGCGCGCAGGGTGCGCCGGCGCATAGCTGGGACGCCAGCCGGGCCCGTCGGCCGGCGCTCCTGCCACTGGGCGCCCCCCACCAGCCGGCTGTAGTGCGTGCGCTCACGCAGCGCGCGGCCAGCACGCCGGGCGGCCCCCCCTCACCGGCCGGGGACTGTCCCGCCAAGCCACAGCCTCGTATCGCTTCATACCCACATGGCCAACTCAGGTTCGGGGGCATGGCGGGTACCGCCGAAACAACCGGTTCATAGATGTACCGATCGTCGCTATCACCGATGCACCTGCAGCGCGAACAACCGCTCAACAACTGATTTCCAGTTCATTTGCGGATCTTTGGCAGCAAACGTATACGTCAATCTACATTTGCGAAATCTACGATTCTGGCATGCCTGCATGTTATGTGTCACGACACGCTACATCAGCCCACATACACACTGCGGCATGTACACGAGAGAACACGTGGAAGATGGTCCGCGCACGTGTGCAATGTCCCTTGCGCGGTCGACTGTCAACCGGCCTCTGTAGCATGTCGCAGATGTGGAACGCGGTCCACCGTGCTATCATGTTGTGTGGGGCAATACGATTAAATAGGAAAACCCTCGTCGCTACATCAACAGACGGCTCACGCTGATTCCCGGCAGAGGGAGGAGGGGGGGGGGGGGGGGGGCCAACATGCAATACTTTCGTCCGTACCTACCTACCACATGTCTGTACGGCGTACAACAGTGCAATCTCGCTGTAATGGGGAGACGAGACAAGTAGCATCGTGCACAACATATGGCCCTTATGATTCGCCATTGTAGGGCGCAGCCGGTGTACGGTCAAGCATGTGCCACATTATGTCACTCAGTACGTAACGACGGATGATCAGTGTGGGTTACGCGTACATCAGCGGACAGTCCACACAGGCCGTACCACAACGTACACTGACTGCATCGACAACCGAATGCAACTGAACAGCTGCAAGGCTCATTTCACAAACAAACGCCTGACCGACCAGCTTGGAAGGGCAGGAGGGGAGGGCGATATTCGTTCTGTAGCGGTACACCCTTCCAGTGGTTAGCGGGACTGTGTAGAAAGTACGCAACACTCGAAAGACCTTTATGTGAGGGTACGCACCATGGCATCAAGAAATACACATGACACCAGAGGATCCAAGCAGTGAACTATGTTCAGAGGGTTGCTGTTAGGCAAAGCTACATTCCTGTGACGTTACATGTGACAGTTAAGGTGCAGTGTAAGTTAGGTTAAGGTGCAGCGTAAGTTAGGTTAAGGTGCAGTGTAAGTTAGGTTAAGGTGCAGCGTAAGTTAGGTTAAGGTGCAGCGTAAGTTAGGTTAAGGTGCAGCGTAAGTTAGGTTAAGGTGCAGCGTAAGTTAGGTTAAGGTGCAGCGTAACTTGGGTTAAGGTGCAGCGTAACTTGGGTTAAGGTGCAGCGTAACTTGGGTTAAGGTGCAGCGTAACTTGGGTTAAGGTGCAGCGTAACTTGGGTTAAGGTGCAGCGTAACTTGGGTTAAGGTGCAGCGTAACTTGGGTTAAGGTGCAGCGTAACTTGGGTTAAGGTGCAGCGTAACTTGGGTTAAGGTGCAGCGTAACTTGGGTTAAGGTGCAGCGTAACTTGGGTTAAGGTGCAGCGTAACTTGGGTTAAGGTGCAGCGTAACTTGGGTTAAGGTGCAGCGTAACTTGGGTTAAGGTGCAGCGTAACTTGGGTTAAGGTGCAGCGTAACTTGGGTTAAGGTGCAGCGTAACTTGGGTTAAGGTGCAGCGTAACTTGGGTTAAGGTGCAGCGTAACTTGGGTTAAGGTGCAGCGTAACTTGGGTTAAGGTGCAGCGTAACTTGGGTTAAGGTGCAGCGTAACTTGGGTTAAGGTGCAGCGTAACTTGGGTTAAGGTGCAGCGTAACTTGGGTTAAGGTGCAGCGTAACTTGGGTTAAGGTGCAGCGTAACTTGGGTTAAGGTGCAGCGTAACTTGGGTTAAGGTGCAGCGTAACTTGGGTTAAGGTGCAGCGTAACTTGGGTTAAGGTGCAGCGTAACTTGGGTTAAGGTGCAGCGTAACTTGGGTTAAGGTGCAGCGTAACTTGGGTTAAGGTGCAGCGTAACTTGGGTTAAGGTGCAGCGTAACTTAGGTTAAGGTGCCAACGTGGGTTAGGTTAAGGGGCCAACGTGGGTTAGGTTAAGGGCCAACGTGGGTTAGGTTAAGGGCCAACGTGGGTTAGGTTAAGGGCCAACGTGGGTTAGGTTAAGGGCCAACGTGGGTTAGGTTAAGGGCCAACGTGGGTTAGGTTAAGGGCCAACGTGGGTTAGGTTAAGGGCCAACGTGGGTTAGGTTAAGGGCCAACGTGGGTTAGGTTAAGGGCCAACGTGGGTTAGGTTAAGGGCCAACGTGGGTTAGGTTAAGGGCCAACGTGGGTTAGGTTAAGGGCCAACGTGGGTTAGGTTAAGGGCCAACGTGGGTTAGGTTAAGGGCCAACGTGGGTTAGGTTAAGGGGCCAACGTGGGTTAGGTTAAGGGCCAACGTGGGTTAGGTTAAGGGCCAACGTGGGTTAGGTTAAGGGCCAACGTGGGTTAGGTTAAGGGCCAACGTGGGTTAGGTTAAGGGCCAACGTGGGTTAGGTTAAGGGCCAACGTGGGTTAGGTTAAGGGCCAACGTGGGTTAGGTTAAGGGCCAA
>NW_026062312.1:70000-75000 GCF_023897955.1 Schistocerca gregaria
CAATCTCGTGCGGCTAGAAGCCGCCTGTCCCTCTAAGAAGAAAAGTAATCGCTGACAGCACGAAGGATGTCACGCGACTAGTTAGCAGGCTAGAGTCTCGTTCGTTATCGGAATCAACCAGACAAATCGCTCCACCAACTAAGAACGGCCATGCACCACCACCCACCGAATCAAGAAAGAGCTATCAATCTGTCAATCCTTCCGGTGTCCGGGCCTGGTGAGGTTTCCCGTGTTGAGTCAAATTAAGCCGCAGGCTCCACTCCTGGTGGTGCCCTTCCGTCAATTCCTTTAAGTTTCAGCTTTGCAACCATACTTCCCCCGGAACCCAAAAGCTTTGGTTTCCCGGAGGCTGCCCGCCGAGTCATCGGAGGAACTGCGGCGGATCGCTGGCTGGCATCGTTTATGGTTAGAACTAGGGCGGTATCTGATCGCCTTCGAACCTCTAACTTTCGTTCTTGATTAATGAAAACATACTTGGCAAATGCTTTCGCTTCTGTTCGTCTTGCGACGATCCAAGAATTTCACCTCTAACGTCGCAATACGAATGCCCCCGCCTGTCCCTATTAATCATTACCTCGGGTTCCGAAAACCAACAAAATAGAACCGAGGTCCTATTCCATTATTCCATGCACACAGTATTCAGGCGGGCTTGCCTGCTTTAAGCACTCTAATTTGTTCAAAGTAAACGTGCCGGCCCACCGAGACACTCAACTAAGAGCACCCTGGTAGGATTTCAACGGGGTCCGCCTCGGGACGCGCAAGCACGCCTTCGGCTCGCCCCACCGGCAGGACGTCCCACGATACATGCCAGTTAAACACCGACGGGCGGTGAACCAACAGCGTGGGACACAAATCCAACTACGAGCTTTTTAACCGCAACAACTTTAATATACGCTATTGGAGCTGGAATTACCGCGGCTGCTGGCACCAGACTTGCCCTCCAATAGATACTCGTTAAAGGATTTAAAGTGTACTCATTCCGATTACGGGGCCTCGGATGAGTCCCGTATCGTTATTTTTCGTCACTACCTCCCCGTGCCGGGAGTGGGTAATTTGCGCGCCTGCTGCCTTCCTTGGATGTGGTAGCCGTTTCTCAGGCTCCCTCTCCGGAATCGAACCCTGATTCCCCGTTACCCGTTACAACCATGGTAGGCGCAGAACCTACCATCGACAGTTGATAAGGCAGACATTTGAAAGATGCGTCGCCGGTACGAGGACCGTGCGATCAGCCCAAAGTTATTCAGAGTCACCAAGGCAAACGGACCAGACGAGCCAATCCGATTGGTTTTGATCTAATAAAAGCGTCCCTTCCATCTCTGGTCGGGAC
This sequence comes from Schistocerca gregaria, assembly GCF_023897955.1. Classification (NCBI taxonomy): domain Eukaryota; kingdom Metazoa; phylum Arthropoda; class Insecta; order Orthoptera; family Acrididae; genus Schistocerca; species Schistocerca gregaria. The sequence continues at coordinate 71,328 of NW_026062312.1, forward strand.
TCTGTTTGCATGTATTAGCTCTAGAATTACCACAGTTATCCAAGTAACGTGGGTACGATCTAAGGAACCATAACTGATTTAATGAGCCATTCGCGGTTTCACCTTAATGCGGCTTGTACTGAGACATGCATGGCTTAATCTTTGAGACAAGCATATGACTACTGGCAGGATCAACCAGGGAGCTGCGTCAACGAGAGCTGAGCAGCCGGCCGCCCGGGAGTGTGTCCCGAGGGCCCGCGCGAACACGCAAGCGTCCGCTCAATTATTCTGCAAACAGGAGGAGGCTGAGCTCCCCTGCACGATACACCTCGAAACCCTCTCAGGTCCCGGCGGCGCGCAGCGCCGTCCTAAGTACTTGGTCGGGTTCGAGAGAGGCGCAATCGCCCGGAGATGGGCGAGTAGACGCTTTCAGTGCGAACACCCGTGCTCCCAACTGAGCTTGCCGCTGCCGACAGAGGCCCGGGAGCGTGCTGTCGTGGCATTGCCGGCGGGAAACAACACGCGCCACCTACGGTGACCGGCAGCTCCAACGCCAGCGCCACAGAAGGGCAAAGCCCCACTTGGGTGCAGAAGCGAACTCTCCCAGCACAGCGCACGCGCCAACACGTCCGCAGAGCTGCGATACAAACCACCTGCGAGAACCGCTGGGGGCGACCGAGCAGCAGACGGCGTCGCGACGCCGAGTGCCGGGCGGCGGCGCATCCTCAACGCACACAGTCCGCAATCGGACCAGCACACTGCAGATGTCCACCGCGCTTCGCACCGGGCTCGGCAGAACCCACTTTGGCCGCCTGGCGCCGCGCGCAGGGTGCGCCGGCGCATAGCTGGGACGCCAGCCGGGCCCGTCGGCCGGCGCTCCTGCCACTGGGCGCCCCCCACCAGCCGGCTGTAGTGCGTGCGCTCACGCAGCGCGCGGCCAGCACGCCGGGCGGCCCCCCCTCACCGGCCGGGGACTGTCCCGCCAAGCCACAGCCTCGTATCGCTTCATACCCACATGGCCAACTCAGGTTCGGGGGCATGGCGGGTACCGCCGAAACAACCGGTTCATAGATGTACCGATCGTCGCTATCACCGATGCACCTGCAGCGCGAACAACCGCTCAACAACTGATTTCCAGTTCATTTGCGGATCTTTGGCAGCAAACGTATACGTCAATCTACATTTGCGAAATCTACGATTCTGGCATGCCTGCATGTTATGTGTCACGACACGCTACATCAGCCCACATACACACTGCGGCATGTACACGAGAGAACACGTGGAAGATGGTCCGCGCACGTGTGCAATGTCCCTTGCGCGGTCGACTGTCAACCGGCCTCTGTAGCATGTCGCAGATGTGGAACGCGGTCCACCGTGCTATCATGTTGTGTGGGGCAATACGATTAAATAGGAAAACCCTCGTCGCTACATCAACAGACGGCTCACGCTGATTCCCGGCAGAGGGAGGAGGGGGGGGGGGGGGGGGCCAACATGCAATACTTTCGTCCGTACCTACCTACCACATGTCTGTACGGCGTACAACAGTGCAATCTCGCTGTAATGGGGAGACGAGACAAGTAGCATCGTGCACAACATATGGCCCTTATGATTCGCCATTGTAGGGCGCAGCCGGTGTACGGTCAAGCATGTGCCACATTATGTCACTCAGTACGTAACGACGGATGATCAGTGTGGGTTACGCGTACATCAGCGGACAGTCCACACAGGCCGTACCACAACGTACACTGACTGCATCGACAACCGAATGCAACTGAACAGCTGCAAGGCTCATTTCACAAACAAACGCCTGACCGACCAGCTTGGAAGGGCAGGAGGGGAGGGCGATATTCGTTCTGTAGCGGTACACCCTTCCAGTGGTTAGCGGGACTGTGTAGAAAGTACGCAACACTCGAAAGACCTTTATGTGAGGGTACGCACCATGGCATCAAGAAATACACATGACACCAGAGGATCCAAGCAGTGAACTATGTTCAGAGGGTTGCTGTTAGGCAAAGCTACATTCCTGTGACGTTACATGTGACAGTTAAGGTGCAGTGTAAGTTAGGTTAAGGTGCAGCGTAAGTTAGGTTAAGGTGCAGTGTAAGTTAGGTTAAGGTGCAGCGTAAGTTAGGTTAAGGTGCAGCGTAAGTTAGGTTAAGGTGCAGCGTAAGTTAGGTTAAGGTGCAGCGTAACTTGGGTTAAGGTGCAGCGTAACTTGGGTTAAGGTGCAGCGTAACTTGGGTTAAGGTGCAGCGTAACTTGGGTTAAGGTGCAGCGTAACTTGGGTTAAGGTGCAGCGTAACTTGGGTTAAGGTGCAGCGTAACTTGGGTTAAGGTGCAGCGTAACTTGGGTTAAGGTGCAGCGTAACTTGGGTTAAGGTGCAGCGTAACTTGGGTTAAGGTGCAGCGTAACTTGGGTTAAGGTGCAGCGTAACTTGGGTTAAGGTGCAGCGTAACTTGGGTTAAGGTGCAGCGTAACTTGGGTTAAGGTGCAGCGTAACTTGGGTTAAGGTGCAGCGTAACTTGGGTTAAGGTGCAGCGTAACTTGGGTTAAGGTGCAGCGTAACTTGGGTTAAGGTGCAGCGTAACTTGGGTTAAGGTGCAGCGTAACTTGGGTTAAGGTGCAGCGTAACTTGGGTTAAGGTGCAGCGTAACTTGGGTTAAGGTGCAGCGTAACTTGGGGTTAAGGTGCAGCGTAACTTGGGTTAAGGTGCAGCGTAACTTGGGTTAAGGTGCAGCGTAACTTGGGTTAAGGTGCAGCGTAACTTGGGTTAAGGTGCAGCGTAACTTGGGTTAAGGTGCAGCGTAACTTGGGTTAAGGTGCAGCGTAACTTGGGTTAAGGTGCAGCGTAACTTGGGTTAAGGTGCAGCGTAACTTGGGTTAAGGTGCAGCGTAACTTGGGTTAAGGTGCAGCGTAACTTAGGTTAAGGTGCCAACGTGGGTTAGGTTAAGGGCCAACGTGGGTTAGGTTAAGGGCCAACGTGGGTTAGGTTAAGGGCCAACGTGGGTTAGGTTAAGGGCCAACGTGGGTTAGGGTTAAGGGCCAACGTGGGTTAGGTTAAGGGCCAACGTGGGTTAGGTTAAGGGCCAACGTGGGTTAGGTTAAGGGCCAACGTGGGTTAGGTTAAGGGCCAACGTGGGTTAGGTTAAGGGCCAACGTGGGTTAGGTTAAGGGCCAACGTGGGTTAGGTTAAGGGCCAACGTGGGTTAGGTTAAGGGCCCAACGTGGGTTAGGTTAAGGGCCAACGTGGGTTAGGTTAAGGGCCAACGTGGGTTAGGTTAAGGGGCCAACGTGGGTTAGGTTAAGGGCCAACGTGGGTTAGGTTAAGGGCCAACGTGGGTTAGGTTAAGGGCCAACGTGGGGTTAGGTTAAGGGCCAACGTGGGGTTAGGTTAAGGGGCCAACGTGGGTTAGGTTAAGGGCCAACGTGGGTTAGGTTAAGGGCCAACGTGGGTTAGGTTAAGGGCCAACGTGGGTTAGGTTAAGGGCCAACGTGGGTTAGGTTAAGGGCCAACGTGGGTTAGGTTAAGGGCCAACGTGGGTTAGGTTAAGGGCCAACGTGGGGTTAGGTTAAGGGCCAACGTGGGTTAGGTTAAGGGGCCAACGTGGGTTAGGTTAAGGGCCAACGTGGGTTAGGTTAAGGGCCAACGTGGGTTAGGTTAAGGGCCAACGTGGGTTAGGTTAAGGGCCAAC
>NW_026062312.1:82500-87500 GCF_023897955.1 Schistocerca gregaria
AATCTGTCAATCCTTCCGGTGTCCGGGCCTGGTGAGGTTTCCCGTGTTGAGTCAAATTAAGCCGCAGGCTCCACTCCTGGTGGTGCCCTTCCGTCAATTCCTTTAAGTTTCAGCTTTGCAACCATACTTCCCCCGGAACCCAAAAGCTTTGGTTTCCCGGAGGCTGCCCGCCGAGTCATCGGAGGAACTGCGGCGGATCGCTGGCTGGCATCGTTTATGGTTAGAACTAGGGCGGTATCTGATCGCCTTCGAACCTCTAACTTTCGTTCTTGATTAATGAAAACATACTTGGCAAATGCTTTCGCTTCTGTTCGTCTTGCGACGATCCAAGAATTTCACCTCTAACGTCGCAATACGAATGCCCCCGCCTGTCCCTATTAATCATTACCTCGGGTTCCGAAAACCAACAAAATAGAACCGAGGTCCTATTCCATTATTCCATGCACACAGTATTCAGGCGGGCTTGCCTGCTTTAAGCACTCTAATTTGTTCAAAGTAAACGTGCCGGCCCACCGAGACACTCAACTAAGAGCACCCTGGTAGGATTTCAACGGGGTCCGCCTCGGGACGCGCAAGCACGCCTTCGGCTCGCCCCACCGGCAGGACGTCCCACGATACATGCCAGTTAAACACCGACGGGCGGTGAACCAACAGCGTGGGACACAAATCCAACTACGAGCTTTTTAACCGCAACAACTTTAATATACGCTATTGGAGCTGGAATTACCGCGGCTGCTGGCACCAGACTTGCCCTCCAATAGATACTCGTTAAAGGATTTAAAGTGTACTCATTCCGATTACGGGGCCTCGGATGAGTCCCGTATCGTTATTTTTCGTCACTACCTCCCCGTGCCGGGAGTGGGTAATTTGCGCGCCTGCTGCCTTCCTTGGATGTGGTAGCCGTTTCTCAGGCTCCCTCTCCGGAATCGAACCCTGATTCCCCGTTACCCGTTACAACCATGGTAGGCGCAGAACCTACCATCGACAGTTGATAAGGCAGACATTTGAAAGATGCGTCGCCGGTACGAGGACCGTGCGATCAGCCCAAAGTTATTCAGAGTCACCAAGGCAAACGGACCAGACGAGCCAATCCGATTGGTTTTGATCTAATAAAAGCGTCCCTTCCATCTCTGGTCGGGACTCTGTTTGCATGTATTAGCTCTAGAATTACCACAGTTATCCAAGTAACGTGGGTACGATCTAAGGAACCATAACTGATTTAATGAGCCATTCGCGGTTTCACCTTAATGCGGCTTGTACTGAGACATGCATGGCTTAATCTTTGAGACAAGCATATGACTACTGGCAGGATCAACCAGGGAGCTGCGTCAACGAGAGCTGAGCAGCCGGCCGCCCGGGAGTGTGTCCCGAGGGCCCGCGCGAACACGCAAGCGTCCGCTCAATTATTCTGCAAACAGGAGGAGGCTGAGCTCCCCTGCACGATACACCTCGAAACCCTCTCAGGTCCCGGCGGCGCGCAGCGCCGTCCTAAGTACTTGGTCGGGTTCGAGAGAGGCGCAATCGCCCGGAGATAGGCGAGTAGACGCTTTCAGTGCGAACACCCGTGCTCCCAACTGAGCTTGCCGCTGCCGACAGAGGCCCGGGAGCGTGCTGTCGTGGCATTGCCGGCGGGAAACAACACGCGCCACCTACGGTGACCGGCAGCTCCAACGCCAGCGCCACAGAAGGGCAAAGCCCCACTTGGGTGCAGAAGCGAACTCTCCCAGCACAGCGCACGCGCCAACACGTCCGCAGAGCTGCGATACAAACCACCTGCGAGAACCGCTGGGGGCGACCGAGCAGCAGACGGCGTCGCGACGCCGAGTGCCGGGCGGCGGCGCATCCTCAACGCACACAGTCCGCAATCGGACCAGCACACTGCAGATGTCCACCGCGCTTCGCACCGGGCTCGGCAGAACCCACTTTGGCCGCCTGGCGCCGCGCGCAGGGTGCGCCGGCGCATAGCTGGGACGCCAGCCGGGCCCGTCGGCCGGCGCTCCTGCCACTGGGCGCCCCCCACCAGCCGGCTGTAGTGCGTGCGCTCACGCAGCGCGCGGCCAGCACGCCGGGCGGCCCCCCCTCACCGGCCGGGGACTGTCCCGCCAAGCCACAGCCTCGTATCGCTTCATACCCACATGGCCAACTCAGGTTCGGGGGCATGGCGGGTACCGCCGAAACAACCGGTTCACAGATGTACCGATCGTCGCTATCACCGATGCACCTGCAGCGCGAACAACCGCTCAACAACTGATTTCCAGTTCATTTGCGGATCTTTGGCAGCAAACGTATACGTCAATCTACATTTGCGAAATCTACGATTCTGGCATGCCTGCATGTTATGTGTCACGACACGCTACATCAGCCCACATACACACTGCGGCATGTACACGAGAGAACACGTGGAAGATGGTCCGCGCACGTGTGCAATGTCCCTTGCGCGGTCGACTGTCAACCGGCCTCTGTAGCATGTCGCAGATGTGGAACGCGGTCCACCGTGCTATCATGTTGTGTGGGGCAATACGATTAAATAGGAAAACCCTCGTCGCTACATCAACAGACGGCTCACGCTGATTCCCGGCAGAGGGAGGAGGGGGGGGGGGGGGGCCAACATGCAATACTTTCGTCCGTACCTACTTACCACATGTCTGTACGGCGTACAACAGTGCAATCTCGCTGTAATGGGGAGACGAGACAAGTAGCATCGTGCACAACATATGGCCCTTATGATTCGCCATTGTAGGGCGCAGCCGGTGTACGGTCAAGCATGTGCCACATTATGTCACTCAGTACGTAACGACGGATGATCAGTGTGGGTTACGCGTACATCAGCGGACAGTCCACACAGGCCGTACCACAACGTACACTGACTGCATCGACAACCGAATGCAACTGAACAGCTGCAAGGCTCATTTCACAAACAAACGCCTGACCGACCAGCTTGGAAGGGCAGGAGGGGAGGGCGATATTCGTTCTGTAGCGGTACACCCTTCCAGTGGTTAGCGGGACTGTGTAGAAAGTACGCAACACTCGAAAGACCTTTATGTGAGGGTACGCACCATGGCATCAAGAAATACACATGACACCAGAGGATCCAAGCAGTGAACTATGTTCAGAGGGTTGCTGTTAGGCAAAGCTACATTCCTGTGACGTTACATGTGACAGTTAAGGTGCAGTGTAAGTTAGGTTAAGGTGCAGTGTAAGTTAGGTTAAGGTGCAGTGTAAGTTAGGTTAAGGTGCAGTGTAAGTTAGGTTAAGGTGCAGTGTAAGTTAGGTTAAGGTGCAGTGTAAGTTAGGTTAAGGTGCAGTGTAAGTTAGGTTAAGGTGCAGTGTAAGTTAGGTTAAGGTGCAGTGTAAGTTAGGTTAAGGTGCAGTGTAAGTTAGGTTAAGGTGCAGTGTAAGTTAGGTTAAGGTGCAGTGTAAGTTAGGTTAAGGTGCAGTGTAACTTAGGTTAAGGTGCAGTGTAACTTAGGTTAAGGTGCAGTGTAACTTAGGTTAAGGTGCAGTGTAACTTAGGTTAAGGTGCAGTGTAACTTAGGTTAAGGTGCAGTGTAACTTAGGTTAAGGTGCAGTGTAACTTAGGTTAAGGTGCAGTGTAACTTAGGTTAAGGTGCAGTGTAAGTTAGGTTAAGGTGCAGTGTAACTTAGGTTAAGGTGCAGTGTAACTTAGGTTAAGGTGCAGTGTAAGTTAGGTTAAGGTGCAGTGTAAGTTAGGTTAAGGTGCAGCGTAACTTAGGTTAAGGTGCAGCGTAACTTAGGTTAAGGTGCAGCGTAACTTAGGTTAAGGTGCAGCGTAACTTAGGTTAAGGTGCAGCGTAACTTAGGTTAAGGTGCAGCGTAACTTAGGTTAAGGTGCAGCGTAACTTAGGTTAAGGTGCAGCGTAACTTAGGTTAAGGTGCAGCGTAACTTAGGTTAAGGTGCAGCGTGGGTTAGGTTAGGGGCCAACGTGGGTTAGGTTAGGGGCCAACGTGGGTTAGGTTAGGGGCCAACGTGGGTTAGGTTAGGGGCCAACGTGGGTTAGGTTAGGGGCCAACGTGGGTTAGGTTAGGGGCCAACGTGGGTTAGGTTAGGGGCCAACGTGGGTTAGGTTAGGGGCCAACGTGGGTTAGGTTAGGGGCCAACGTGGGTTAGGTTAGGGGCCAACGTGGGTTAGGTTAGGGGCCAACGTGGGTTAGGTTAGGGGCCAACGTGGGTTAGGTTAGGGGCCAACGTGGGTTAGGTTAGGGGCCAACGTGGGTTAGGTTAGGGGCCAACGTGGGTTAGGTTAGGGGCCAACGTGGGTTAGGTTAGGGGCCAACGTGGGTTAGGTTAGGGGCCAACGTGGGTTAGGTTAAGGGCCAACGTGGGTTAGGTTAAGGGCCAACGTGGGTTAGGTTAAGGGCCAACGTGGGTTAGGTTAAGGGCCAACGTGGGTTAGGTTAAGGGCCAACGTGGGTTAGGTTAAGGGCCAACGTGGGTTAGGTTAAGGGCCAACGTGGGTTAGGTTAAGGGCCAACGTGGGTTAGGTTAAGGGCCAACGTGGGTTAGGTTAAGGGCCAACGTGGGTTAGGTTAAGGGCCAACGTGGGTTAGGTTAAGGGCCAACGTGGGTTAGGTTAAGGGCCAACGTGGGTTAGGTTAAGGGCCAACGTGGGTTAGGTTAAGGGCCAACGTGGGTTAGGTTGCCAGAGATGTGTCAAATCAGGATGTACGTTTGGCTGGTGTCAGGTGGTGGGTTGGTTCGATGCCTTTATAAGGGGTGTGGCCAAAGGGTATTTTATTACTTGTACCTTTTGTGTTGTGGCGTGGCGTTGCGTCCTGTGTTGATACTGGGTGGACCACTGTGGGTGTTGCTGGCTGATTTGAGCTGCGTTGTTTGCGGGTGATGTGAGACATTCTGTCTTATTAGTGGACGTGACGTTCCTCTTGTCGTTGTTTGGATAGTGTCCTGTGGCAGCGAGGATAAAATGGATGTTGTTGAACGATAGTGCTTTGGTGCTTTCGCTTTGTTACACACAGAGTGG
>NW_026062312.1:97500-100000 GCF_023897955.1 Schistocerca gregaria
GCAGTGAACTATGTTCAGAGGGTTGCTGTTAGGCAAAGCTACATTCCTGTGACGTTACATGTGACAGTTAAGGTGCAGTGTAAGTTAGGTTAAGGTGCAGTGTAAGTTAGGTTAAGGTGCAGTGTAAGTTAGGTTAAGGTGCAGTGTAAGTTAGGTTAAGGTGCAGTGTAAGTTAGGTTAAGGTGCAGTGTAAGTTAGGTTAAGGTGCAGTGTAAGTTAGGTTAAGGTGCAGTGTAAGTTAGGTTAAGGTGCAGTGTAAGTTAGGTTAAGGTGCAGTGTAAGTTAGGTTAAGGTGCAGTGTAACTTAGGTTAAGGTGCAGTGTAACTTAGGTTAAGGTGCAGTGTAACTTAGGTTAAGGTGCAGTGTAACTTAGGTTAAGGTGCAGTGTAACTTAGGTTAAGGTGCAGTGTAACTTAGGTTAAGGTGCAGTGTAACTTAGGTTAAGGTGCAGTGTAACTTAGGTTAAGGTGCAGTGTAACTTAGGTTAAGGTGCAGTGTAAGTTAGGTTAAGGTGCAGTGTAACTTAGGTTAAGGTGCAGTGTAAGTTAGGTTAAGGTGCAGTGTAAGTTAGGTTAAGGTGCAGCGTAACTTAGGTTAAGGTGCAGCGTAACTTAGGTTAAGGTGCAGCGTAACTTAGGTTAAGGTGCAGCGTAACTTAGGTTAAGGTGCAGCGTAACTTAGGTTAAGGTGCAGCGTAACTTAGGTTAAGGTGCAGCGTAACTTAGGTTAAGGTGCAGCGTAACTTAGGTTAAGGTGCAGCGTAACTTAGGTTAAGGTGCAGCGTGGGTTAGGTTAGGGGCCAACGTGGGTTAGGTTAGGGGCCAACGTGGGTTAGGTTAGGGGCCAACGTGGGTTAGGTTAGGGGCCAACGTGGGTTAGGTTAGGGGCCAACGTGGGTTAGGTTAGGGGCCAACGTGGGTTAGGTTAGGGGCCAACGTGGGTTAGGTTAGGGGCCAACGTGGGTTAGGTTAGGGGCCAACGTGGGTTAGGTTAGGGGCCAACGTGGGTTAGGTTAGGGGCCAACGTGGGTTAGGTTAGGGGCCAACGTGGGTTAGGTTAGGGGCCAACGTGGGTTAGGTTAGGGGCCAACGTGGGTTAGGTTAGGGGCCAACGTGGGTTAGGTTAGGGGCCAACGTGGGTTAGGTTAGGGGCCAACGTGGGTTAGGTTAAGGGCCAACGTGGGTTAGGTTAAGGGCCAACGTGGGTTAGGTTAAGGGCCAACGTGGGTTAGGTTAAGGGCCAACGTGGGTTAGGTTAAGGGCCAACGTGGGTTAGGTTAAGGGCCAACGTGGGTTAGGTTAAGGGCCAACGTGGGTTAGGTTAAGGGCCAACGTGGGTTAGGTTAAGGGCCAACGTGGGTTAGGTTAAGGGCCAACGTGGGTTAGGTTAAGGGCCAACGTGGGTTAGGTTAAGGGCCAACGTGGGTTAGGTTAAGGGCCAACGTGGGTTAGGTTAAGGGCCAACGTGGGTTAGGTTAAGGGCCAACGTGGGTTAGGTTAAGGGCCAACGTGGGTTAGGTTGCCAGAGATGTGTCAAATCAGGATGTACGTTTGGCTGGTGTCAGGTGGTGGGTTGGTTCGATGCCTTTATAAGGGGTGTGGCCAAAGGGTATTTTATTACTTGTACCTTTTGTGTTGTGGCGTGGCGTTGCGTCCTGTGTTGATACTGGGTGGACCACTGTGGGTGTTGCTGGCTGATTTGAGCTGCGTTGTTTGCGGGTGATGTGAGACATTCTGTCTTATTAGTGGACGTGACGTTCCTCTTGTCGTTGTTTGGATAGTGTCCTGTGGCAGCGAGGATAAAATGGATGTTGTTGAACGATAGTGCTTTGGTGCTTTCGCTTTGTTACACACAGAGTGGACTGTGAGATAGGGTGACTGGGTCGAGTGCGGTTCACACTGTCCTCCCCAGTTTACAGTATGTATCATCTATGTATGTGGTCCTGCATCATTTACTAAGGAGGGACGTCAGACGACTGAAATATTAGTTATGTACTGATGTAAAGCAGAATGCTTACCTTCCACCAGTGGGCGAGTATCGACTCTGCCCCAGAGTTGCCACCGCAGGAAGAGGTGTCGGAAACACTACCCGCACACCGTCACCACTGTGCGGGGGGACGGACCCTCTATATCCTCAGCGGCGCACTCTTTGCCACCGAGCGTCACGTCTCGCGGCCCGCCGTCCAGAGCATGTATTGGGACAGCGGGACTTTGGCTTTTGGGAGATAACTCTTCATGAAGTGGAAGATATAGGGGTGGACTGCAATGTACGATTGCGGGAAAAGTCCGCCGTGCATCCGCTCGAGTTGCGAGTCGGGCGGTGGGGGTGGCGCATTCACAGGTGCGGCTGGAGTGACCGTCGGTCCACCACTTTTGACTCGATTTGCGTCACCTGCGGTGAAGAGGGGGTGCAGCAGGCGTTTTACTCTGGGTCGTCAAGCGGGCGCTGTAGGCGACATCGACATCATAGTCGGCCGGCCGTCTCATAGAGGGCGGTATC
>NW_026062312.1:107500-110000 GCF_023897955.1 Schistocerca gregaria
ATTTAATGAGCCATTCGCGGTTTCACCTTAATGCGGCTTGTACTGAGACATGCATGGCTTAATCTTTGAGACAAGCATATGACTACTGGCAGGATCAACCAGGGAGCTGCGTCAACGAGAGCTGAGCAGCCGGCCGCCCGGGAGTGTGTCCCGAGGGCCCGCGCGAACACGCAAGCGTCCGCTCAATTATTCTGCAAACAGGAGGAGGCTGAGCTCCCCTGCACGATACACCTCGAAACCCTCTCAGGTCCCGGCGGCGCGCAGCGCCGTCCTAAGTACTTGGTCGGGTTCGAGAGACGCGCAATCGCCCGGAGATAGGCGAGTAGACGCTTTCAGTGCGAACACCCGTGCTCCCAACTGAGCTTGCCGCTGCCGACAGAGGCCCGGGAGCGTGCTGTCGTGGCATTGCCGGCGGGAAACAACACGCGCCACCTACGGTGACCGGCAGCTCCAACGCCAGCGCCACAGAAGGGCAAAGCCCCACTTGGGTGCAGAAGCGAACTCTCCCAGCACAGCGCACGCGCCAACACGTCCGCAGAGCTGCGATACAAACCACCTGCGAGAACCGCTGGGGGCGACCGAGCAGCAGACGGCGTCGCGACGCCGAGTGCCGGGCGGCGGCGCATCCTCAACGCACACAGTCCGCAATCGGACCAGCACACTGCAGATGTCCACCGCGCTTCGCACCGGGCTCGGCAGAACCCACTTTGGCCGCCTGGCGCCGCGCGCAGGGTGCGCCGGCGCATAGCTGGGACGCCAGCCGGGCCCGTCGGCCGGCGCTCCTGCCACTGGGCGCCCCCCACCAGCCGGCTGTAGTGCGTGCGCTCACGCAGCGCGCGGCCAGCACGCCGGGCGGCCCCCCCTCACCGGCCGGGGACTGTCCCGCCAAGCCACAGCCTCGTATCGCTTCATACCCACATGGCCAACTCAGGTTCGGGGGCATGGCGGGTACCGCCGAAACAACCGGTTCACAGATGTACCGATCGTCGCTATCACCGATGCACCTGCAGCGCGAACAACCGCTCAACAACTGATTTCCAGTTCATTTGCGGATCTTTGGCAGCAAACGTATATGTCAATCTACATTTGCGAAATCTACGATTCTGGCATGCCTGCATGTTATGTGTCACGACACGCTACATCAGCCCACATACACACTGCGGCATGTACACGAGAGAACACGTGGAAGATGGTCCGCGCACGTGTGCAATGTCCCTTGCGCGGTCGACTGTCAACCGGCCTCTGTAGCATGTCGCAGATGTGGAACGCGGTCCACCGTGCTATCATGTTGTGTGGGGCAATACGATTAAATAGGAAAACCCTCGTCGCTACATCAACAGACGGCTCACGCTGATTCCCGGCAGAGGGAGGAGGGGGGGGGGGGGGGGCCAACATGCAATACTTTCGTCCGTACCTACTTACCACATGTCTGTACGGCGTACAACAGTGCAATCTCGCTGTAATGGGGAGACGAGACAAGTAGCATCGTGCACAACATATGGCCCTTATGATTCGCCATTGTAGGGCGCAGCCGGTGTACGGTCAAGCATGTGCCACATTATGTCACTCAGTACGTAACGACGGATGATCAGTGTGGGTTACGCGTACATCAGCGGACAGTCCACACAGGCCGTACCACAACGTACACTGACTGCATCGACAACCGAATGCAACTGAACAGCTGCAAGGCTCATTTCACAAACAAACGCCTGACCGACCAGCTTGGAAGGGCAGGAGGGGAGGGCGATATTCGTTCTGTAGCGGTACACCCTTCCAGTGGTTAGCGGGACTGTGTAGAAAGTACGCAACACTCGAAAGACCTTTATGTGAGGGTACGCACCATGGCATCAAGAAATACACATGACACCAGAGGATCCAAGCAGTGAACTATGTTCAGAGGGTTGCTGTTAGGCAAAGCTACATTCCTGTGACGTTACATGTGACAGTTAAGGTGCAGTGTAAGTTAGGTTAAGGTGCAGTGTAAGTTAGGTTAAGGTGCAGTGTAAGTTAGGTTAAGGTGCAGTGTAAGTTAGGTTAGGTGCAGTGTAAGTTAGGTTAAGGTGCAGTGTAAGTTAGGTTAAGGTGCAGTGTAAGTTAGGTTAAGGTGCACGTGTAAGTTAGGTTAAGGTGCAGTGTAAGTTAGGTTAAGGTGCAGTGTAAGTTAGGTTAAGGTGCAGTGTAAGTTAGGTTAAGGTGCAGTGTAAGTTAGGTTAAGGTGCAGTGTAAGTTAGGTTAAGGTGCAGTGTAACTTAGGTTAAGGTGCAGTGTAACTTAGGTTAAGGTGCAGTGTAACTTAGGTTAAGGTGCAGTGTAACTTAGGTTAAGGTGCAGTGTAACTTAGGTTAAGGTGCAGTGTAACTTAGGTTAAGGTGCAGTGTAACTTAGGTTAAGTAGTGCAGTGTAACTTAGGTTAAGGTGCAGTGTAACTTAGGTTAAGGTGCAGTGTAACTTAGGTTAAGGTGCAGTGTAACTTAGGTTAAGGTGCAGTGTAACTTAGTGT
>NW_026062313.1:0-5000 GCF_023897955.1 Schistocerca gregaria
ACACTAGATCGCGTGTTAGGCGGCGGCGGCGTCGCGTGGGTGCCGTGCGGCGCCGCGTGGTAACGTAGCGCCCACCGCAGTGCGGTGAACTACAATACCTCCACACCATGGATGTGAAATAAAATATAATAACACATGATGCTCCGCAAGAAAATAGACTTGGGATAGGGTGTGTCGTTGGCAAGTCCCCGGGGCGGTTAGTGTGGGTGGTGATAAGTCCGTAGGAGGGGAGCCACCTGTGCGAATGTCGGTAAACTAGTTTCGCATGTGGCCCACAGACTGTGCCTCCATCTACAGGAATCTCCCGAGACTAGGTCCGGCGCAGAACACGGCCACCTACTGGTCCGTCCCGACGACGATACCGCCCTCTATGAGACGGCCGGCGGACTATGATGTCGATGTCGCCTACAGCGCCCGCTTGACGACCCAGAGTAAAACGCCTGCTGCACCCCCCTCTTCACGGCAGGTGACGCAAATCGAGTCAAAAGTGGTGGACCGACGGTCACTCCAGCCGCACCTGTGAATGCGCCACCCCCACCGCCCGACTCGCAACTCGAGCGGATGTACGGCGGACTTTTCCCGCAATCGTACATTGCAGTCCACCCCTATATCTTCCACTTCATGAAGAGTTATCTCCCAAAAGCCAAAGTCCCGCTGTCCCAATACATGCTCTGGACGGCGGGCCGCGAGACGTGACGCCCGGTGGCAAAGAGTGCGCCGCTGAGGATATAGAGGGTCCGTCCCCCCCGCACAGTGGTGACGGTGTGCGGGTAGTGTTTCCGACACCGCTTCCTGCGGTGGCAACGCTGGGGCAGAGTCGATACTCGCCCACTGGTGGAAGGTAAGCATTCTGCTTTACATCAGTACATAACTAATATTTCAGTCGTCTGACGTCCCTGCTTAGTAAATGATGCAGGACCACATACATAGATGATACATACTGTAAACTGGGGAGGACAGTGTGAACCGCACTCGACCCAGTCACCCTATCTCACAGTCCACTCTGTGTGTAACAAAGCGAAAGCACCAAAGCACTATCGTTCAACAACATCCATTTTATCCTCGCTGCCACAGGACACTATCCAAAGAACGACAAGAGGAACGTCACGTCCACTAATAAGACAGAATGTCTCACACCACCCGCAAACAACGCAGCTCAAATCAGCCAGCAACACCCACAGTGGTCCACCCAGTATCAACACAGGACGCAACGCCACGCCACAACACAAAAGGTACAAGTAATAAAATACCCTTTGGCCACACTCCTTATAAAGGCATCGAACCAACCCACCACCTGACACCAGCCAAACGTACATCCTGATTTGACACATCTCTGGCAACCTAACCCACGTTGGCCCTTAACCTAACCCACGTTGGCCCTTAACCTAACCCACGTTGGCCCTTAACCTAACCCACGTTGGCCCTTAACCTAACCCACGTTGGCCCTTAACCTAGACCCACGTTGGCCCTTAACCTAACCCACGTTGGCCCTTAACCTAACCCACGTTGGCCCTTAACCTAACCCACGTTGGCCCTTAACCTAACCCACGTTGGCCCTTAACCTAACCCACGTTGGCCCTTAACCTAACCCACGTTGGCCCTTAACCTAACCCACGTTGGCCCTTAACCTAACCCACGTTGGCCCTTAACCTAACCCACGTTGGCCCTTAACCTAACCCACGTTGGCCCTTAACCTAACCCACGTTGGCCCTTAACCTAACCCACGTTGGCCCTTAACCTAACCCACGTTGGCCCTTAACCTAACCCACGTTGGCCCTTAACCTAACCCACGTTGGCCCTTAACCTAACCCACGTTGGCCCTTAACCTAACCCACGTTGGCCCTTAACCTAACCCACGTTGGCCCCTTAACCTAACCCACGTTGGCCCCTTAACCTAAGTTACGCTGCACCTTAACCTAAGTTACGCTGCACCTTAACCCAAGTTTACGCTGCACCTTAACCCAAGTTACGCTGCACCTTAACCCAAGTTACGCTGCACCTTAACCCAAGTTACGCTGCACCTTAACCCAAGTTACGCTGCACCTTAACCCAAGTTACGCTGCACCTTAACCCAAGTTACGCTGCACCTTAACCCAAGTTACGCTGCAACCTTAACCCAAGTTACGCTGCACCTTAACCCAAGTTACGCTGCACCTTAACCCAAGTTACGCTGCACCTTAACCCAAGTTACGCTGCACCTTAACCCAAGTTACGCTGCACCTTAACCCAAGTTACGCTGCACCTTAACCCAAGTTACGCTGCACCTTAACCCCAAGTTACGCTGCACCTTAACCCAAGTTACGCTGCACCTTAACCCAAGTTACGCTGCAACCTTAACCCAAGTTACGCTGCACCTTAACCCAAGTTACGCTGCACCTTAACCCAAGTTACGCTGCACCTTAACCCAAGTTACGCTGCACCTTAACCCAAGTTACGCTGCACCTTAACCCAAGTTACGCTGCACCTTAACCCAAGTTACGCTGCACCTTAACCCAAGTTACGCTGCACCTTAACCCAAGTTACGCTGCACCTTAACCCAAGTTACGCTGCACCTTAACCCAAGTTACGCTGCACCTTAACCTAACTTACGCTGCACCTTAACCTAACTTACGCTGCAACCTTAACCTAAGTTACGCTGCACCTTAACCTAACTTACGCTGCACCTTAACCTAAGTTACGCTGCACCTTAACCTAAGTTACGCTGCACCTTAACCTAAGTTACGCTGCACCTTAACCTAAGTTACGCTGCACCTTAACCTAACTTACGCTGCACCTTAACCTAACTTACGCTGCACCTTAACCTAACTTACGCTGCACCTTAACCTAACTTACACTGCACCTTAACTGTCACATGTAACGTCACAGGAATGTAGCTTTGCCTAACAGCAACCCTCTGAACATAGTTCACTGCTTGGATCCTCTGGTGTCATGTGTATTTCTTGATGCCATGGTGCGTACCCTCACATAAAGGTCTTTCGAGTGTTGCGTACTTTCTACACAGTCCCGCTAACCACTGGAAGGGTGTACCGCTACAGAACGAATATCGCCTCCCCCTCCTGCCCTTCCAAGCTGGTCGGTCAGGCGTTTGTTTGTGAAATGAGCCTTGCAGCTGTTCAGTTGCATTCGGTTGTCGATGCAGTCAGTGTACGTTGTGGTACGGCCTGTGTGGACTGTCCGCTGATGTACGCGTAACCCACACTGATCATCCGTCGTTACGTACTGAGTGACATAATGTGGCACATGCTTGACCGTACACCGGCTGCGCCCTACAATGGCGAATCATAAGGGCCATATGTTGTGCACGATGCTACTTGTCTCGTCTCCCCATTACAGCGAGATTGCACTGTTGTACGCCGTACAGACATGTGGTAGGTAGGTACGGACGAAAGTATTGCATGTTGGCCCCCCCCCCCCCCCTCCTCCCTCTGCCGGGAATCAGCGTGAGCCGTCTGTTGATGTAGCGACGAGGGTTTTCCTATTTAATCGTATTGCCCCACACAACATGATAGCACGGTGGACCGCGTTCCACATCTGCGACATGCTACAGAGGCCGGTTGACAGTCGACCGCGCAAGGGACATTGCACACGTGCGCGGACCATCTTCCACGTGTTCTCTCGTGTACATGCCGCAGTGTGTATGTGGGCTGATGTAGCGTGTCGTGACACATAACATGCAGGCATGCCAGAATCGTAGATTTCGCAAATGTAGATTGACGTATACGTTTGCTGCCAAAGATCCGCAAATGAACTGGAAATCAGTTGTTGAGCGGTTGTTCGCGCTGCAGGTGCATCGGTGATAGCGACGATCGGTACATCTATGAAACCGGTTGTTTCGGCGGTACCCGCCATTGCCCCCGAACCTGAGTTGGCCATGTGGGTATGAAGCGATACGAGGCTGTGGCTTGGCGGGACAGTCCCCGGCCGGTGAGGGGGGGCCGCCCGGCGTGCTGGCCGCGCGCTGCGTGAGCGCACGCACTACAGCCGGCTGGTGGGGGGCGCCCAGTGGCAGGAGCGCCGGCCGACGGGCCCGGCTGGCGTCCCAGCTATGCGCCGGCGCACCCTGCGCGCGGCGCCAGGCGGCCAAAGTGGGTTCTGCCGAGCCCGGTGCGAAGCGCGGTGGACATCTGCAGTGTGCTGGTCCGATTGCGGACTGTGTGCGTTGAGGATGCGCCGCCGCCCGGCACTCGGCGTCGCGACGCCGTCTGCTGCTCGGTCGCCCCCAGCGGTTCTCGCAGGTGGTTTGTATCGCAGCTCTGCGGACGTGTTGGCGCGTGCGCTGTGCTGGGAGAGTTCGCTTCTGCACCCAAGTGGGGCTTTGCCCTTCTGTGGCGCTGGCGTTGGAGCTGCCGGTCACCGTAGGTGGCGCGTGTTGTTTCCCGCCGGCAATGCCACGACAGCACGCTCCCGGGCCTCTGTCGGCAGCGGCAAGCTCAGTTGGGAGCACGGGTGTTCGCACTGAAAGCGTCTACTCGCCCATCTCCGGGCGATTGCGCCTCTCTCGAACCCGACCAAGTACTTAGGACGGCGCTGCGCGCCGCCGGGACCTGAGAGGGTTTCGAGGTGTATCGTGCAGGGGAGCTCAGCCTCCTCCTGTTTGCAGAATAATTGAGCGGACGCTTGCGTGTTCGCGCGGGCCCTCGGGACACACTCCCGGGCGGCCGGCTGCTCAGCTCTCGTTGACGCAGCTCCCTGGTTGATCCTGCCAGTAGTCATATGCTTGTCTCAAAGATTAAGCCATGCATGTCTCAGTACAAGCCGCATTAAGGTGAAACCGCGAATGGCTCATTAAATCAGTTATGGTTCCTTAGATCGTACCCACGTTACTTGGATAACTGTGGTAATTCTAGAGCTAATACATGCAAACAGAGTCCCGACCAGAGATGGAAGGGACGCTTTTATTAGATCAAAACCAATCGGATTGGCTCGTCTGGTCCGTTTGCCTTGGTGACTCTGAATAACTTTGGGCTGATCGCACGGTCCTCGTACCGGCGACGCATCTT
>NW_026062313.1:12500-15000 GCF_023897955.1 Schistocerca gregaria
TCATGAAGAGTTATCTCCCAAAAGCCAAAGTCCCGCTGTCCCAATACATGCTCTGGACGGCGGGCCGCGAGACGTGACGCCCGGTGGCAAAGAGTGCGCCGCTGAGGATATAGAGGGTCCGTCCCCCCGCACAGTGGTGACGGTGTGCGGGTAGTGTTTCCGACACCGCTTCCTGCGGTGGCAACGCTGGGGCAGAGTCGATACTCGCCCACTGGTGGAAGGTAAGCATTCTGCTTTACATCAGTACATAACTAATATTTCAGTCGTCTGACGTCCCTGCTTAGTAAATGATGCAGGACCACATACATAGATGATACATACTGTAAACTGGGGAGGACAGTGTGAACCGCACTCGACCCAGTCACCCTATCTCACAGTCCACTCTGTGTGTAACAAAGCGAAAGCACCAAAGCACTATCGTTCAACAACATCCATTTTATCCTCGCTGCCACAGGACACTATCCAAAGAACGACAAGAGGAACGTCACGTCCACTAATAAGACAGAATGTCTCACACCACCCGCAAACAACGCAGCTCAAATCAGCCAGCAACACCCACAGTGGTCCACCCAGTATCAACACAGGACGCAACGCCACGCCACAACACAAAAGGTACAAGTAATAAAATACCCTTTGGCCACACTCCTTATAAAGGCATCGAACCAACCCACCACCTGACACCAGCCAAACGTACATCCTGATTTGACACATCTCTGGCAACCTAACCCACGTTGGCCCTTAACCTAACCCACGTTGGCCCTTAACCTAACCCACGTTGGCCCTTAACCTAACCCACGTTGGCCCTTAACCTAACCCACGTTGGCCCTTAACCTAACCCACGTTGGCCCTTAACCTAACCCACGTTGGCCCTTAACCTAACCCACGTTGGCCCTTAACCTAACCCACGTTGGCCCTTAACCTAACCCACGTTGGCCCTTAACCTAACCCACGTTGGCCCTTAACCTAACCCACGTTGGCCCTTAACCTAACCCACGTTGGCCCTTAACCTAACCCACGTTGGCCCTTAACCTAACCCACGTTGGCCCTTAACCTAACCCACGTTGGCCCTTAACCTAACCCACGTTGGCCCTTAACCTAACCCACGTTGGCCCTTAACCTAACCCACGTTGGCCCTTAACCTAACCCACGTTGGCCCTTAACCTAACCCACGTTGGCCCTTAACCTAACCCACGTTGGCCCTTAACCTAACCCACGTTGGCCCCTTAACCTAACCCACGTTGGCCCCTTAACCTAAGTTACGCTGCACCTTAACCCAAGTTACGCTGCACCTTAACCCAAGTTACGCTGCACCTTAACCCAAGTTACGCTGCACCTTAACCCAAGTTACGCTGCACCTTAACCCAAGTTACGCTGCACCTTAACCCAAGTTACGCTGCACCTTAACCCAAGTTACGCTGCACCTTAACCCAAGTTACGCTGCACCTTAACCCAAGTTACGCTGCACCTTAACCCAAGTTACGCTGCACCTTAACCCAAGTTACGCTGCACCTTAACCCAAGTTACGCTGCACCTTAACCCAAGTTACGCTGCACCTTAACCCAAGTTACGCTGCACCTTAACCCAAGTTACGCTGCACCTTAACCCAAGTTACGCTGCACCTTAACCCAAGTTACGCTGCACCTTAACCCAAGTTACGCTGCACCTTAACCCAAGTTACGCTGCACCTTAACCCAAGTTACGCTGCACCTTAACCCAAGTTACGCTGCACCTTAACCCAAGTTACGCTGCACCTTAACCCAAGTTACGCTGCACCTTAACCCAAGTTACGCTGCACCTTAACCCAAGTTACGCTGCACCTTAACCCAAGTTACGCTGCACCTTAACCCAAGTTACGCTGCACCTTAACCCAAGTTACGCTGCACCTTAACCCAAGTTACGCTGCACCTTAACCCAAGTTACGCTGCACCTTAACCCAAGTTACGCTGCACCTTAACCTAACTTACGCTGCACCTTAACCTAAGTTACGCTGCACCTTAACCTAACTTACGCTGCACCTTAACCTAAGTTACGCTGCACCTTAACCTAAGTTACGCTGCACCTTAACCTAAGTTACGCTGCACCTTAACCTAAGTTACGCTGCACCTTAACCTAACTTACGCTGCACCTTAACCTAACTTACGCTGCACCTTAACCTAACTTACGCTGCACCTTAACCTAACTTACACTGCACCTTAACTGTCACATGTAACGTCACAGGAATGTAGCTTTGCCTAACAGCAACCCTCTGAACATAGTTCACTGCTTGGATCCTCTGGTGTCATGTGTATTTCTTGATGCCATGGTGCGTACCCTCACATAAAGGTCTTTCGAGTGTTGCGTACTTTCTACACAGTCCCGCTAACCACTGGAAGGGTGTACCGCTACAGAACGAATATCGCCCTCCCCTCCTGCCCTTCCAAGCTGGTCGGTCAGGCGTTTGTTTGTGAAATGAGCCTTGCAGCTGTTCAGTTGCATTCGGTTGTCGATGCAGTCAGTGTAC